>NC_091486.1:6155055-6455055 GCF_947461875.1 Haliaeetus albicilla
TAATCAATCTTTGACACTGGAAGCTGATAAGAGCCAGCAATAGCAGTAAATTCATCTAAGGGAGGCAGCAAATATGTATTTAATGCAGATGTTAATATTAAAAATCAGATGAAGTGGATACACTTTGGTTGTGGAACAAAGGCTGAGACACCTACAAAAATCTCCATTTAAATTCTATTTTCATTCCTGTTAGTGTGTAATAAATAAATACCACACATGACAGTAAGGAAACTGACTGAACAAGAAAACAAAACAAAAAATCCTGCATAGAAATTTTCTATTTTAGCTTCTCAGTTTTTCAGTTGGGGGGTGGGGCTTGGGGTGAGGAGGTTGTCTTTTTTTTTTTTTTCCTAAATGCCATTTACAGGTATATAAACTAAATTTAGCTCATTTCCACAGCTTTAACAGATGTTACGCTTTTGACAAGTATTCCCCAGCCAAAAGTTTGTGCATTTTAGTTATTTTAGTGTCATTTAACGGATTAAAAATGCAAAGGAAAATAATACAGACATCTCCTTTGAATCAATAGATTAAAATAGCATTCTGTCTTCCTTATTTCCTTTCCTGAGGTTTTATAGTTTAGCCTCGCATTGATTAAAAGAAGTGATACACACAAGACTGCATGGGATAAAAATTAAATCTGTAATGGTGTCAATGTTTCTTAAATTTTATCAGAATTTAAAATCAAATTCTTGATAGTTGTCAGAACTGGCTTCTGAACCTAACCAAACAAGCCTTTCCTAGATGAGTTCTTCAGTAAAATTCAAGCAAGTATACAAACTTGTGTCCTTGTTCATGCAAAGAGAGTTAGATGGACAACCTTTACCACATGTTCTAGAGTATGAAAGACAGTAGCTCTAAGTATTTGGAAAATAAATATATAGATGTTTCAGACTGACAGCAGAGCCTCTGAACACCTGGAATTTCAGTTGAAAGAACTGGACTTATGTGTTGTTCTTTCTCAACTGTTTTTTGGAGTTTTATTACACGGTGAAATGTACTGCAATATTCAGTTGATTGTATTTGTCATTCTTCTTTAAATTCTTGATAGAATTCCAGACGTATGTAGGCTGATCGTTGTAGCAAATTTAAGTTTGCGATGAAGGAACTATACTTTTTTCCTACAATACATTGCATTTAATATAAAAGGAGACAGCAAGTTCCCGAATATGGAAGGTATTAAGATAATGTTTTTTATTTACTAATTGTATAGTCTAGAGACATTGACAGTGCAAAAGGTCATGTTAATATTCTGATGGCACTTTTTTGACATTTCAGAAAGGTTTCTGCTTTATGTTAGAATGGTTTCAAGACTCTCAGTTTTTCCTTCCCACAAAACACAGGACAATAGCGATACCCTAAAATATCCAAATGCCTGAATTAATCATTCTTACTAGTATTGTCATTGGCTAGAATGAGATTATAGTCAGACCATAGTTTCAAAAGGCAGCTAAAAAGGTGTCAGACAATATTGTTATTTCCATTTTATAGATAAGGAGGGAACCCAAAAGCGTTTAAGTGACTTATCAGGAAGTCTGTTGCCTCACCGGGAAATAAAATGAAATTTCAAAGCACCTAAAACATGTGGTTATAGGTCCTCTCTGTATTATTATGGCGCTGTAAAAGTAGTGTATTTGCTGACTCTCCTTTCAATTGGTGCCAATGAAATTAATCACTGGGTTAATTCTAAATACAGTTTTGCTGACTCGCCCAAACTATGCTGTCATGCATTATTATAACAATTTATACATGCTGACGGTTTTATACTCTCGAGGATGAAGTTTTAAAAACACAGTATTATTTATACTAACATGTTAAGTGAGAAGAAAATTCACTAAATATAAAAACATGGTCTAAAATTCCTCGGAGCTTTCCCTGCCTGAGTGACCAGCTAGTGAGATTTTATGTATCGTTTCAGGTCCAGTTAGACAACTTGTCTTCATAAATCTCTTCAGCATCTAGCCAGGTGATAAAATTCATGTCAAACATGACTATGCTGTTTATCATTTTATGTGCAAGTTTGTACACATCCCCACTCCTTCCACTGCTATTAGATCTAAGTAGACAAATATGATATATATGTCCTGTGAAAGAGTGCTGATCAATATATCTTCCAGTGCTTGAAAATAAAGATTTCAGGTTAACAAATTGATGGAACTCCACCGATCTTTGGGAAGAAGTCTTCATTGTTGGGTAGATTGTGAATTTCCCATGAGAACAGAGTAATACTGAGAGATTATCAGTATGTTTTTTCCTAGACCATAAATTATCAATTAGTATAAAGCATTGCTAAGAAGTTTCTGTCAAAGTATGTGCTCCTGTTATTATAAAAGATTCCCTGAACACTCCAGAAAAAATATGGGGACTGGTAAGTATGGAGAAAAATAGAAGGAAATCTTTATTAAAGGATGGGGGGACTCTCCCCAGCTCCTCTTTCCAAGGTAAATAGTAGTTTTCCCCTTCTTGAGAAGTGGTACCTAATACCAAAATTTTGTGGCTTGCTTCCAAATAAAAAGAGCAAGTACTACGTAATGAGCACTTTATGCTCTTTTTGTAGTGAGTGTTTTTTACACTACGTATGCTGGTCTTCGAAACAAAGAAGCCAGAAGCAGCCCACATGGGCAATTGCCTCTCATTGGAGATCGTAAACCAGAGATCTCAGGAGATCACTCCTTCTCCGTTATTGATTCTAGTTAGAGAAATCAAGATGGACAGAAAACTTCCTAATTAATTGTCAGAAACCTTCTTCAAAGATTCTCTATATAAAAGCAACGCAATAGCATTTTCTTTTAAGACTAAAACCTTGCTCATCTAAAAAAAATAAATCTTTATCAGTTAAATCTTTAAATGTTTAACAGTGCCATCTGGTGACCTTTGCCATAACAACAGCAGTATATTTCAGAGCATCTTCTCAGGATCTGAAAGGACTGCACAAACCACTGTGCACTACCGATTGAAAACCCTACTTAGGGAAAACCCGAGACATTTGTTATTTCTATTTGTCTTCTTTTACTCTACAGCTTCCAAAACCAAGATAAGCTGATCCATAAATTCATATTTTCTTATTAATACAAAAACACAATTGAAATATTATCTATGTAATATTTTATAGTTACAAAGCTACCTGTAAAAAGGCACGTGCAATTATTGCTGGGTAACCAGACATCAACACAATTAATAGTCCCTTATTGAAAGATTCCTGTGAACTATGGTAGCATTGCAGACAGTGTCTAAAGACAAATCACTTAAATCACTGATGAGGACCCCATATCCAGTGATGAACCTTAATTGTGACAGTTTCCCTTTTTTTCTCATGCAAATTGATATTTTTAATATTATGGTTTATTGTAAAACTCTTAAACTTTCAATGCCATTTTTCCTCCAGTGACAAGATAGAACTAATGCATATTCTTAATCCGTGCTTGTTTTGTGCATTGAAATTTGAAACATGGCAGGACAGGGACTTTCTAAATGTGAGTTGTGGGAATCTCGCTATTGATCTCTGGAGACTACTGACAGTAAAACAAGCTGTTAGAAATATATTTAATTTAAAAATTAAATTTGCATTTGAATTTAAATTTGGAAAATGGTTTAGGAAGAGCTGTAATTAAAAATGCCATCGAATGTCATTCTTCCTTCATGGTTACAAAATTAGTGCAAGAATACTCTTCCCTTCAGAAGAAGAAAGAAGAAAATTAAGTAGTTTAAGTGGTTTAGAGAGTTGTCGTCAAGCGTCTACTAAACGTGACATAAGGAAGCTATTCATTGACTGCAGAGACAGTGGGAATACCATTCTCAGACAAACATGGGAACACCTGCTAAGCTCTGAGACTTTCAGCATTCATTTTCACACAGCATGCTTTGACATGTAGAATAGATACAGGTAAATGAACAGAAATAGAAAACCTACAAACAGCTTAAAAGTCATATACATGTCTTCTACCTCATAAAGATGCTCTTGTCAGTTTGCTGTTAACCTAATTAGAGGAAAAGTGAAAAACTGAAAACCAGACCCATGCAGTGGGAGACATCACACTGCATGTTTGCCTCGATGCAAACCCATTTTTTCACATCTCTTTTTGTGATAATATTTCTTAATTTTCTTATTTCAGTTGACTCCTCACTAAGTAATTATTGCCTATCCTGCTCACTCCATCCATCAGTTTTTTGTCACACTTCATTCAAAACTCAACTTTGGCATTTTATTCCCTTTCTGAATTTCAGATTTCATGTGTTGTTCAGGTCTAGAGATTGTGGGAGTGTGTTTGTTTGCATACTACACTTGCCTGCCTCCTTGCAAAATACATTGTGTGAAAACATTATGTTCCTGCACGTGAAAAGCAATGCTGCGTGTTACTGAGTTATGTAAAGGTCTAAAACATTGTAGGGAATAAATCTACTGGGTTGATTTTAATTTTAAAAAATAGTACTTTTTTCTGGAAAGCAAAGATTGGTAACAGACTAAGATTGGTAACAGACTAGGACTCGGTGAATGTTTTTGGTGACTTTTAAATTGAAATTTCAGGTCTTACTGAACAATCTGAAAGTGATGGTGAATTCTAATCACATTTTCAGAACACGTGATTCTGAGATGCACAGAATTTTAGGGGAAGGGCCCTTGCTAAAATGTCTGTGCTTAATTCATTTTGTCAGGAAGCAAGAGACACTGTTTCAAACTCTGTCTGCTTGGGTCAACGTGAACTTCTCCCTGCCTTGGTTAACACAGTTGTTTACCAGATCATCACGCTGCAAGGTATTTCATGTGGGCAGCTCGCAACCTCTGTTGACACTGATTTCTCATTAAATTACTGAGATATCCATTAGTGAAAAAATGGAGCCTAGGCGTATACTTCTGGAGGATGAACACTGAGTTCTAGAGTAATTATCTATTTACCTTTTTGTCAAAATATATATGTAACTTCTTCAAGTGGAGCATCCTAAACAAGATTTTTCCTGGGAAGACATAATTTCAAGTCAGGCAAGTGGGATCTCTGCTTCAGTCTCCCACAAACTGGGTATCAACGGGACTAGTTAGGGAATGAAAGACAGCTTCTTTCTGTCTGTTTTGATAATAGATGTCTAAATTTGTCCTTTAAGTTTTATTGACTAACTTTATTAAAAATGCCCACTATAGAAATAAAATAGTTTGTAGAACTGGGGAGAAATTAGTGAAGGGCAACAAGTTTTATTGAACAAGGATGATGGAGTAACTTTTTCTTAGGAATAATGGAGCAAGCTAAGACTCTTCATCCTCAAATATGGTTGTCCATGTTGGAATATTTTAGGGGTCTATAAAAGCATGAGTGATATGGATAGGGATTGTTGTTCAGTATCTCTTCTATAACAAAAATTACGGGGCATCAGACAAAACCAATGGGTGGCAGGTTTCAGAACAATCAGTAGAAGGTATTTCTTCAATATGTTGGATAAGAAGCCTATGACATTTCTTCACCAGAGAATGTTGTAGATGTGTGAGTTACATGGGTGCAAGGGCAAACTGGATAAGTGTATGGAAGAAAAATCCAGTGAGGGTTATTGAATATATAGCAAATATAGCTCCTGTAGAAAAATCAGACATGAATATATTTAGTCTGAGAGACTGTTAAGGGCGAAGTGTCACATACATGCCTTGTTCTTATTCTTCCTTGGGCATCAAATATGGTCATTGTTAGCAATTGAGCTGGATCCACCATTGGCCAAATACCTTATTAATTGTGAATTAGAAAATAGCTGTGGGAAAGGTGGTTCTGCCAAAAATAAATAAATCAATACTTGAGCATATGCAATTTTGGCTGATCCAGACATTTTTTTAATTCCTGTTTTTCAGTTTGCTCAAGGGATTTGGCAAAGGAAATGGAATTAACGTGATATAGTCACAGTTGCCTCATTTAAACTTACATACAGTCTTATTGGTTCCACATGCAGATGTGTATTCATGAATAAATATGACATATTGATCACAAGAAAGATAAGAAAGATAAATAATTTGATATGTATTTCCTTTTAAGAGTGTTCAGGTCTAGGCCTTATTCCAACTACTATATTCCTGTTTGGTTTTGTTTGGTTTGTTTTTTTCTTTTTGGTATCATCCTTATTTTATCTTTGGATTAGCAATAAATCTCTTTTCTAGAAAGAAAAGAGAGTATACTCTACCATATATCATTCTTAAACCTCAAAGTGAAAAGATCTCTCATCTTTGAAACTCGTAAACCCATGCAGTGGAGACAGAGTTTGATATGTAGCAGTAGGAGCAATTATCTGTGTCCCAGAGGATCCTTCAGTTTGTGCTAACACTGATGCCTGATTTTGTACACAGGTCATGAATGCTCTAATGACCACAATTCATGTTGCCATTTAGAGACCAGGAGAGCATGCTGTGCCCCCCGCCATGCTTTTACAAGACTAACTGACACAAACAATCAGGCAAAATCACAGCATGTATGAAGCTGCTTTTATCATATCGGCACCACTAACAATGCAACAATTAAATGTGTGTAAGCATTTCCATTGTAGGTACAATGCTTGGCATTTAGGATATCAGCTGTTAAAAATCCCAGTAGATAAAAAAGAGTGTTTTGTAGCTTATTAAAAAACAAATAAATTAAAAATCAACATCTGTTAAAATAAAATACTTCATGTTGGTCAAACTTTCTTTTAAATGGGATAATGAAAAATTTTAAACGTGCTAGGCCACCTGATCAATGATTTTAAATGTGACACTACTTTATATTGTGTAGTAAGTTACATTCAAACATAAAAACAAACCAAGAGAATCAGTTAGTTCAAATTAAGCCAGGAAGGAGTAGCAATGTACATCGCACATTGTTTTGCCCGCAGAGTTGCCCTGCGAGTGTGTGAAGGAAAGGAGAGCGTGAAGGGCAGGATCCTCCCAGTGTGCCTTTCAAGGGTCACTCTACTCCCATGTTGAAGAGACTCATTTGCACACAGGCATGTAACCTCCTTAACGGGAGTGCTCGGGAAATGTGGTTTAGAAGCAGCTGAGGTGGGTTCGTGTCTGCACGGGTATGTCCAGTCCCACCTGGGCAGCTCCACAGCTCTCACTCATTGCCTCATCGTTCTGGCTCCCATTCAGAGCAGCTCTAAGACACGTATCAAATGTGATCCGTGGTAGTAGTTTTATGCGTCGATTTATGCCTTGCTGTCTTCTCTTTTCCATATTTCCTGCAATTACAGTGTTATTTACAAAATTAGTGCTGAACTTGATAGTTGTTTTAAATCTTCTCATTATAATATTGTTGTGTTTTTTATCCCAAGCTAAAGCACTGGGGCCATAATTTTAGCAATTATACATTCGTCATTCTTATTCAGTCAAGCAGGAGCCCATCTTTGCTGAATGTGTAGCTACGTTAATTACCAAGTGGATTACATGGGACTCTTGTTAACAAGTTGGAAGACAGCACATATGAAAGAGATATATGAGCTGGTCATAATAAAGTGTGTTTTCCAGGCAGTAACATTTATGTAAATGTACTTGCCCAATCTGGGCTTTGGAAAGCTCTGATAAAGTATAAAGCAAAACACTAATTGGTGAATCTATCAAGAGTGGGACCAGGAGGGACTTCAATGGATAAAGATACTGGTAACAGATGGGTCTTCTGAGGCAAGATAGTGACTGAAGGGGTGTCTTCAGACAATGTGGTTTTCTTTTCTGCATTTAATTTCTAAAGAGAACAAAGTTTGCTAATGACATTAAACAGTTGGGAGAAGTCAGTTCAAAGGAAATTATAATGTTCCAAATTACAGAGCGAGATTAAGGGAATACACAGAGATGTAATCAAGATACAGAAGAAAATTAATTCTGAAACTAACGCAATAGTCAAGTTAGAGCAAGGGTGTAAAGTCATCCTGTAAATATCTACATTCCGTAGCATCCAATTTGTGAACTTGAATGATTAGTTGACTACTTCTTCCCCCTACTCCTTCAGAAACCTAACAATCTTAGATATTTAAAATACTGCGATAGAGAGGCCAAAGACTGAGACCTTGCAACTGCTTCTGCAGCTCTGATTTTATATGTTCCTTTGAGCCAAAAGTGCTGGCTCCTTTGCTCTTTTGAGCAACTGCTGAAGTGTATCAGCCTCAGCTCGAGTATCAGCCCCAGATTGAGTATCAACTGCAGCTTAGGTATCAACTGCACTGATGGAAATGGCAGTCTAGGAACTACCGTCAGTGCTAAGGAAACTAAATAAAAATAAAAGCTCTGTCAAAGCACAAGCTAGGAAGGAACTGAGATCACAGAGAATTTTTTTCTTTTTAGCTATTTATCCCTATGGATGGCTGCAGGAATTCTAGAATAGGACTTTTAAAGCATTAGGAAAAATGGTAAGGAGTGCATGGTTTACACAGAGAGTTGATGAGACATCTGCTATGTTGGTTTTGTTCCCCTTTGTTGACTTTGCTTTTGATCATGAAGGATCTTTACCAGATCTTACGTAATTATTAAATTAAGTCAGATATATTTATTTTTTATTTGATGGAAATTCACATATCAGATTAAGACAAATTCCACTAAAATGCTGTGCCTGTTGCTTTGTCTAACTTGCAATGAAAAAATAATTACTATTTTTGCAGTGTAGACTTGCATATATGAGGTTGCCTCTTTAATAAAGTTATGCAAGAGTGGAGTTTTAGACCACTTCATTAAATGCAAAACTCTATCATTTTATGTGTACACACTGTATACATTTTGTAGGATGCCAGAGAATCCATACACCATTAAGAGAGAGGTTCGGGGACTAATCATAAGTGTCTGATAGTTTTTACATGCTGTAGGATACCCACTCTTGAGCTGTTACTCCACATAGGCATAAGTCTCCCACAGATCCTTTGTCAGGTGTGCCCACCCTATGCAAGGGCTGTAATTTGTTTTGGAGATATGTTGTTATTACAGGAATCATTTACCTTAAGGACCTGGAGTGCTTTATCTCTGTTGATCTGTAGCTAGTCTCCATGAGATACTGATGTCCCTTCATCCACAGATTACTGCGTGTAGCTCATTTATTTGACAGAATACTTTTATATTTGTGATATTACATGATTTATGTAAGATTAAACATCTCCATTTAAATATATCCATGCTATTTCTTTTCCTAAGAAGGAATGAACCTAAAAAAATTGAATACCAGGTGCTGGTACAAGCTGTTTGAATGACTTGAACATATATGCCTTGCCTGGCTTCTGATTCTGGCAGATAAAGAATGAAGATTTCTTGTATTGGTAGTCTTTTTTGCTCCACCCTGAAAAATGCAAAGCATATAAAATGAAGGAAGCCACACCTAAATACGTCACAACATCAAGAAAACTAAGTGGGAGCAAATTTTTCTGTATATCTTTGTCCCACATGTTCAATTTTTTTTTGTATATATTAAAATATGTGAAATATTTTGCTCTGTGGTATTCCTTGAAACATTTAACAAAAATATTGGTCTGTTGTGACTGCACCTATTACATTTTATTGTTCCATCAATTTTTTTGTCACAGTACATGACGCGCATGCATCATAGATCACACAATTGATATATGCTCCCATTCATCTGATGTGCCACATAAATCACTTCAGATAGTGATATAATATTTTAAAAAATTGACAGAACTGGTTCAGCCAGAATTGTTTTTCTTTTTTCTTGCTGAGATGATTCGGTGGAAATAAGGAGTGGAAAGGTTCTTGGTAGGTCACAGTTTTATGGTTCTTAAGAGAAGAAAAAGGTGCAAGTAATCAGTGACCCTGCACATAATTGACCTTGACATTAAAATCATTGTACGTAGATAATCTATCAATAGAAGCAATACAGAAAGACATGTTCATAGTGCTGGAACAGAGAAACTATGCTTAGTCTAAAACTTCTCATGGCAAACAAAATAAGAATCAAATACGTTGCATTCTAGAGAGCATTGTATGACTAAGTTGAACAGTACATATTACCAGTCTGAAGATACCTGAGATATCCTATGAAATACCCAGTCAAACCCTTGAACAGACATTGAATAAGAAAGCTTCAGACAGCTCTTCTCTAACTCCGAAGGCAGAAATTTTCCAGGCTAATGATTTGACCTTTATGTTGTGTAAGAGAAGCACATAATTTTTCAGGAGCGCACAATATAAATGAAATGTGATCTCCTTTACAAAGCAGTATTTAGTCACCAGAACTCTCTTGAGAGCATTGCTATATTAAATACATATTATAGGCCAGATACAGCTAAATTTGGGGAGTGGATGTGTATGTGATTAAGCATTTTGTTTCCTTTATGCCAGTGGAACATACAATATCTGAGCTTAATGCTTTCAACAGCTAGGACTTCACCCGCCAAATTAAATATGCATTGCAAGTGCTCACTGGCTTCCAATTCTAACAGGGTCCACTGTGTCCTCCAAGCAAAAAAAGTATTGTGTTTGCTAGTAGGAAATTTCCATCAGCTTTATTCTTTATTAATTTTTCATTTCTCCTTTTATTTGCCTTTCAAATACACTACACCTTTGCCTATTTTATTTTAAGATCCTAGCCTTTCTTAATTGACCTTTTTGTCATGTTTGGATTTGGCAGGTGAGATAGTGCTCATCGTCCTAGCAGTGCTGGGAATTTCAGTGCGTTCAGTCCTTGCTGTATATTTCATAAAATTATCAAATATGGCCTTTTTGGAAGAAAAAGTTGGGAATTTATAACCTTGCTGAATAAGATGACCTTTCCTAGCATTGGGAATGTACACAACTTAGAGCTTCTCTACCTACGTTCTTACTGGCCCCATACAAAATATTTTGATGTGGCGCAGGATCTCAGCAGAGTTTCCTCACCTGCGCAGGAGCCGTACCGCCCTGCCTGCACGCCACACGGGAGGGCAGTGGCTCGTGACCAGGTCAGAGAACAGCATTGATTCCCAATGAAAATTAATCATCGATGTTCAAACGGGTGAGATTTATGAGATGATAATCAGATCTTGGCTAAAAGACGTAGTTCAGTTGACTTCATCTTTCACTTATGCAGGTCTCAAGAATCTTTCTTGACTGTGCAGTTTTAAAAATCTGCACTACTGTTGTGCTTCATTCCATTGAGAATTACAATTTTGACAATAGCTTTGTCTATTTTTATGGCAGATTTTGTCATAATGCTAAAACTTTGCAAACTTTAAAATGCAATTATTTTCAGTGTATATGATACATATTTTATCTTAACCAAGAAATCAATAAATTAACAACATTTTCCTTTTTTTTTTTTTTTTTTTTTTTTAAAGAGCAGAGTCAATACTCTGCAGCTGAGTGTCTGGCCATAGACAGTTCTACAGTGTGTTTTCATTTATTGAGCAGAAATTCTTGCTCACGGCTTGTGTTCACAGCATAGGTTAGTTTTTTGCAAAATTATTCACACATCTTTCATACATTTCAAAGGTTTTAGCATTCAACAGAAAATGATCTATTGCCTAATATGACAAACAAACTTATCAGGCAGGTCATGCACTGTCACCACCATTAGCCTTTTAAATATGGCCAGGTTCACAAGCCATGACTTCAAATTACAATAGCCCTTGGCTTGATCTGCAAGCAATCTCTCTCTCTCTCCTTCGAATCCACTTCCAGTTGCCAATACCTTCCTTTTATGTGGTGTGGAAAAACGATTGAACTTGCTATTGCATCTAGGATGTTAGTGAATAAGAATCCTTTAAAATGATGTTGACCCTATTAAGATTTTTAACTTTGCAGAAATTCAAGCAAAGCAATTTAGGTGCTTGAGAGACATAGTTAATTAGAAGTTTTCCTGCCTGACCTAAGTGGATCGAGCTGTGGGAATGCTGATATATCAAACAAGTTACTGTGTAACCCAGAGAGGTTATTTAAATTGTTGGTCAGAAAATAAAAAAAAAGTAAGAAATTATGCAAGTTAGTAATACAAGAAGGATTAATACTGATTAACATATATAAAAAAGAATCACTCATATACCCGGTAAAAATTAGACACCATAATACATCAGTAAGTGTAGGTAAGAAGTATTTGGATACATATAATTATTAAGATCAACATGTAATGCCTGCTCCCTTGGAGTGCGTCCTGAGTGAAGTTTGGGTTTTTTTTGGGAGCTGAGTGAAAACTTGCAAAATGGCCCAAGGCTCAGTTATACCTTTCATAAATGACCAGACAGCCTGGAAAGTTTCCTCCTTCTTTAGTAAACACTCAAGGAGAGCCTCATAGAAATATTTCTTTTAGTTTTTTCTGATGTGAGTTTTTGGCTGGACCAGTTAAGTTTGTCTTTGTTGCAGGGTGCAAGTGCTGTCCCAAACTGGAATGTGTCTTAAAAATGGACTTGCCCATTTGAAGGGAAGTGCCACCTTCTTGTGATTTCTTCTCTCTCACTACTTAGTAAGGCTTCTGCTTCAGGTTTGCACCAGTATTTCCTTCTTTACCATTTTCTGACAGTTAAACTGTTCAGCAGGCAATGATAGGTACAGCATTTCTCCTCCAGATCCACAAGAACTTCAGCAGCTAATATTCCCCCAGGCTGTCTCAGCATGTCTGATCTGATAACTATTATATTTCAGCAAATATCTACTATTCCTGTACATAATTGCATTACTAACATCATTATTACTTTGCAGTAAGCAAAGAAAAACAGAGGTCCAGAGGTAAACAACACTTACAGACTGGTGCCTCCAAGTTGCGTTGCCTCATTTTCTTGCAACAGGAAAGTGACTTTCAACTAGTGTTTGTTTTATGTTTGGTGCTTGGGCTGCAGTATAACTGGACTTCTTAGTAGTTGTGGTGGACTGGGTTTTGTGGCCATTCTCGTCACAAATTTTTTACTTAGGACATAGGTAAATTATCCCTAAAACTGGAAGGGAAAAAAAAAAAAGTAGGTGCAGAAAAGGGATTAGTCACATTCCTCGTAGTAATATTGACCAGTAGCTGGTATACCTGATACAACCATCAGTTCGAGACGTTAACTGGCCACCGGCTGTCAGTACCTGGGAGATAAACCAGAGGAAAGATGACTCTGCACATGTCTTGTTGGTAGTATATTTCCCTAAGCATTTGCTTCTGGCAGTTTTCGGAAGCAGGACACCAAGCTGACGGATTTTGTGACTGAGTCAATATGGTATTACATGTATCTCCCTGAGCTACTTGCCTCAGTTTTTTCACTACTTTTTGTTTTTCTTATTTTACAAACTGACCATATTTGTTCAGGAATGCCATGGAGCAGATGAGAACCTTCTGTCCCATGGACATCTTAGACATCAGGATGTATTGGGGACTATTGCAAGCAGCGTCCTTTCCCTGCCCTGCTAGATGCTTCCTCTCCTGGTTATTCTCTGCAAGTTCCATGACAAATTTCATAGGAGCTATAAAATGGGTCATTTCTGGTTTATCCTAGAAGCAATTAATCTGTTACACCAAGAAGGCAAGTCTCCCAAGGTCCTCTATCAGCTTGGATAGAGTTTCTTCTTTGTATCTCCTTTTAGCTTTCAACTGTGCCTTACCCATCTCTGACAAATGGCTGGAATGAAACCGTGTGAAAAGAGCAGACACTAAACTGGGATAACTGAGTCACATTACTGATATAAGTTCTAAGTTCTTTAGCACCATTGGTTGGTTGCTGGAAATAGGATTGGGCTTTTTTCTGTCAATATTCCAAACATTACCAAAGAAGCACTCTGCAGTCCTCCCAGCCCTCTCTCAGGTGCTGAAGTCCTTGCTGCGGTTCTTTTCTATTAAGAAATTGCAAGTTTCCTTTAACTTCTCTACCCTTTTACCATGAAAAATATTTTTGTCAGTGGTAATTGCATTACTAGTCACTTCGTCCTGATTTGTCTTACCATTGTGAGACAAATGGACTTCGTAATCTGTCTAGACAGTCTGGTTGTTACTTTAACAGATGTTTGATGTCCAAAAGCAAGACATCCCTCAGCTGTTTTCTAGAAACCTTTCAGACACTGCTTTAATTCATTTTTAGTGTCCAGCCCTTGTTTTAAATCATATTTTTCATTTTCTGAGACATCAACGAGCTATGAAAGTACCTACACTGTTTGTTCCATCATGGATCATCAGGAGGGCCAATTCATAGGTACTTCCCTTGGAAACTGAATCCCATATGTAACATTTACATTGCACCTTTTCTTTGAAGCAGTTAACCAAATTCAGGCTCTTGGAGTTTGTTTCAGGTAGAAGAAAAAATGATGCTGTAAGTAATTTTTTTTTTTTTTTTTTTTTTTTTTTTTAAACACAATCCTGTTTAGTCACAAAGAACATCCAAAGCTCTTTTCCCTCGGCCAGGAATTGCAGCACAGATGATGTCTCTGGCTTTCCGGCATTCAGCCCAGGAGCTTTGCTTCTTAGTTTTTTGGGGTTTTTTTAAGGACAGAGCTTCCAGAACCTCTTTGGCTGTGCCCCAGGCTTATTTGCAGCTTTTCTCCTCTGCTTCACTGGTCTTTCTACTTCTCTCTCATTAATAGAAAAATGGTCACAAGATAATACTCAGTGAAACTCCTGTTCCCACATGTCCTGTGCATATCCTGTCAAGCTGAATAGTGACGGCTGCCAGAGTTTTAAGGAAGTCTCAAATTGTTTCAGCTACCTGGTTCCACAAAAGAGCTTACCGGCTTCTTACCAGTATCTTTAATGAATTCACACAGGCAGCTAATGCTAAGACCTATCATGCACTTAAGAAGCAGAACATAGCAAGCTTATAATCAAAGCAGCTCACTTTTGGATTATTGAGTATTTAACTTCACTGTAAATAGGCTGCAGGCAAAGAATTGTTCAAAGAAATTAGTGAATGATTTAAAACAAGGATAGTTATTTTAGAATATTGAGAAGCCAAAAGAATTGTTGAGCTTCCTTCTTTATGTATATTTACCACACATTTTTTTCCCCCTCTAATTTTAGCTATAGAAACGGGGGAAAAAAATCTTGTCTTAAAAAAAGGACATTTTTGCATAGGCTTCCTTTCTTAACACTGTTTATTCTCTAGAAGGATTTCACTGTTTTTTCTTGGATGTGTTAGTATATCTTTTTCTTCCTTTGTATTTTTCCCCTGTGAAAAAAATATATGCCTCCACATTCCTTTAACAGGAGCTGCGTACATGAATATTTTTCTAACTCTTTTGATAAGTGAATAGTTTTGCACAATTTCAGTTATCTAGCAATATTCATAACATGTTCTGTTAGTAGAAAAATATATTTCTTAGTAGTATTAAGATGAGTTCAGTATTGTGGAAGTTGTAATTATACAGTTTGGAAAGGATAGTCTCCAGGCAGCTATTTTTTATACTGCTATAGTTGTAGTGTTTTAATAATTAAATATAGAGTTAATTAAGTATGGGTTAAATCCATTCATTAATAGTTCTTGCTTTCCAAGTTGAAAGCTCTCTGAATTTATATATGTGCATATTTTCTATCCTATACGTGCCTGCGTATCCATATCTTTATTTCCTTCTTACTTTCCTTGGTTTCGGGACAGACCAAAGACTTGTGAAAAATATTAAAACCAGGAAGAATAATGTCTGAAACAGAGAGGCACATGTTTTATTCATGTAGAGGGCTGTTTAGGTCCTGGAACTAAACCTTTAAATATTCTATACATTGTTATCAGAGGATGCTTGCTTTCATTCCATGTCAATTCCATATCTTTTTCTGTTCTTAACATATTTCCTTGTTCCTCCCTGCCGATCCCAGCTCTGGTTACTTGCCTATTGAGATTTTTCCCTTTTTACTTTCATTCAGACTCCAGATCTGAGACTGGTGTTTGACTCTCTTGCCCCTGAGGCTGGAAGAGTACCAGAACAGAAGCAACCCTCAGCAAATGCAATGATGTATCTATTTCATATCTTACTCTCTAATGACATTGCAGAAAGATTGCAAACCACTATTACACACATAATTTTAGTAGTTCAAATGAACATGTTTTTTGGTATATTCAAACCATCTCGTGGTTATAGTGACAAGAATGCTTATAGAAACTTAGTTTTTAAAATAATATTGCAGAAAATTTTGCTTTAGATGCAGAAATTTAATATTCACATCAGAAAATAATTATAGTTATTGCAGCCATCCAAATACACGACAGAAATGTAGTATGTGATCTATGGTTTCAGACAGTTATCTCAGCCTATAAGTGCAGAGTAACAAATGCTCTAACACAACTAGGAACTACAGACCGAGAATTATTGACAGAAATAGTTCACAGGGTATTTCCAACAGCAATAATAAAAAATATTTACAAAAAAATGGCAGTCATCTTATGAGTAGAAATTGGACCTTAAATCATCTAGTAAATTGTTAATTATTTATCCATCTCTGCTTGGGGGTTCAAGGAGGGCTAATTGGTTGGTCCCTAATGAGATGCAGTAAAGATTCACATTTTCCCTGTTGAGTCGATAAAAATCAAATTAGAAGGCCCTCTGAATATGTCTATCAATGTTGTGTATGCAGATAGGCTAATTTCAGCTATGCTCAGGAAAGGTCTATAAGGGCAGCAAGAGAAGAAAAGAAGGTTGGGAGCAGGAGGAGGTGCTAAATTGGTGGCGGTGTTCTTGTCTCTTTCTATTTTGATAGAAATGCAAATTGGATACTTACTATCTGAATTAATGGCAGGTCTCCAAACAGGCAAAGTGCCATCGATGTGTGCTATCCAGTTTTCCAAAGTATCAGTAAGCAAAAAACCCCAAAAGTAGATCTAATCATTTGTGGTATTGGGAATACAAAAGTGCATTTCTACAGAAAAATAAAATGCAACACGAGGTGGAAGCTATACTCCAAAGTCATGCATAAGAATTCAGCGTTATATTGAAGCATACATTTCGTTAGGTTGCTGTGCTTTGAGCCAGTGCAAATTATCTGTGTGTTGTGCTATAGAAAAAAAAAAAACTCAAAAAACCAAAACAGCAACCAACAACTAGGATTTGAAGTGCCTTAGATAAATTCGCTATTTTATTACATTTGTGTGATTTTCATTGTAACAAAATAGTGCTGCTTTAATGTATTTTAAAAAGCTAAACTTTAAGGGCCTCGTGTCATTAATATTTTGCACTGTACGCCTCACAAGTGATATTCGGTAGGGGACTCTTACCTGTATGTTTTCTTTACCTTCTTTCATTGCTGTCCTTGTTATTAGCTCTTATAGCTCATGTTTCAGGGGCCGTTACAGCCACAGTGACTACATAGTCTTTAGCAATACTTGCCTATTTCAAGTTTGTATGATAAACACATCTTTATTTCAAATGAGGATTAAAGTAAGATATTTGTGAAACCCCAAAAAAGTAAGATATACATTTCTAAAAAGGCATTGCTGAAATGTACAGTATTCAGGTTGTGCTATGTCAGTTTAATCCCACAGACTGAAGTGAGGAGGAAGGGCTGGCTATGCCTTTAAAATGTCTTAAAAAAAAAGATGTTCCCAAAACGCAACAGGTGCGATTAATGACTTGTGCTGAACCAAGAGGTGAAGTCTTTCTGCTGTTCGATCCTCTTGCTGATTACACAGAGCTGCCCTCCATGCCCTGGCTGTCTACCGATAGCCTGGGGTTCTTTTCCACTGACCTGCCCGTCTGCTGCCCCTTCGCTGCTGCCTGCCCGCTATCAGCTATCCTCCGCGCCTGCTGGAGATTCACCTCGAAGGTGTATGAGGTTCAACCATCTTTTTAAAAGTTCTGGTTTTGGAACGGGGAGTAGTGGCTTCCTGCATTGAAAGTAGAGTCCAAGGGAGCAGCACATCTCCTCCCCACCCCCCCCCCCCCCAACTATAGCCATCTTCAGCAAATTTTCAAAATACTGATAGCTATAATAATAAAAACCATCTCTGCATTTGTAACATGATGATTTAAATTTTAGTACCATCGGCATGTCCTAGTGCAAATTCTCTGGTCTAAACACCCAGACACAGCATTTCAAGGGTGCGTGCAAAACTCACTCCAGAGGTTTGCATTTCATTTCAGATAGGAGCTGCCAGATGTAAGAAATTAAAAGACCTCTTATGACACAGTCAAGAATCAGACTATTTGCTATGGAAGGCATCTGTCCCAAGTGCTGTGTCTGCTTGTGTATCTCAACACACCTGGTGAACATCTGATGAGGAGAGCTCTGGCAGAGGATTGAACAATGCCAGGTTGTTACGAGCACATTCAGCTAAAAATCTGAGTGCTGCATACAATTGCATAAGCTATTTTCATTACAGATCTATAAGCTGTACTTAACAATTCCATTTTCAAAAGACATCTTGAAGCATTGAGCAACAAACAATGAGGACCTTGATTTCCTTATTGTTTCGTGGAAATATTTTGGTTTGGAGATGTATGTGGAAATGCTTAGTTTCATATTAAAAAATATCAATGACACTAGAAGACTTTGGCATATACGATGGAGTCTAAATTAACTTCATTCAAGAGGCACAGCATCAAAATACAAAGCATAAAACAAAATTCTTTTTTTTTTCTTTCTTTATTATGGTATAAATCCAAAGAATTAATCTTGATTTATATCAATGTAAATTCATAGAATTTGACCCGAAGTCACTGCCTCATTACAGTATTTGTTATTTTGTCCTTGATAAATATATTAGAAGATATTTATCACTATGAAAGGTCTACTATAATTAGCGTCAATTCCAAGTAAATAAAAGATTATAGTTAACTGACAATAATGAGATGTGTTTAGTTTGCTGTGGCCTTAAATTAAAGCTGTATTAGCTATGTGGCCTTGTAGAAACACAGCAATCAGATCTGCTGCATGTAAGGAAGATCCCAGTCTACCTCACACATTTCTTTTAACAAATACATAAAAAAACAGTCCTCAGAGAATAAAATAATTGGATATGTATGTATGGAGCACTTGTCACTACATTTTATACTTTAACACAAGTAGTTGTCTACTGAAGGTAAGAATAGAGAGAGTAAATGATCCTGTTCCCTACTATAGCTTCTCCTAAAACGAGCTCCTTTTCTTACATATTTGTTAAATGTGAAAATTACTATCAGTTCCTCCTGCTTTGTGCAATTTAGTTAACTACGCTTTTGGCTAGGAAAAGAGGTTATACTTCGGAGTTTGTTAACAAGTTCAGCTAAAATCTGGATACTTATTCAGTGGATCAAAATCCTAATGCAAGTAAGGTTGGTGGGTTGGTTTTTCATTGCACTTCATGTTTCAGAGCATCTTTTCGTAAAGTTGTCTGCTTTTGCATTATTTATTGTAGCATCAAAACTGATGGAAATCGAGGCTTCAAAAGCTTTTAGGGAGAACTGTATGGTTATTTCCCCAAGTATTGCAAGTCAGAGTGGGCCAAATCCTGCACAACTGTAGTTGTAACTTCCACTAAAAGCAACTGGAAGGGCAAAGGAGAACTTTGCTGAATTTTAAGGATGTGCTGCCAAGGTCTTTCAAATGAGCTCTGATAGAGTAAAGCCATCTGGATGAGATGATCTTAAATAAGAAAGGGAAATAGTTAAAACATAGTTCTTTCT
The DNA here is from genome assembly GCF_947461875.1 of Haliaeetus albicilla. Classification (NCBI taxonomy): domain Eukaryota; kingdom Metazoa; phylum Chordata; class Aves; order Accipitriformes; family Accipitridae; genus Haliaeetus; species Haliaeetus albicilla. The sequence continues at coordinate 6,174,512 of NC_091486.1, forward strand.
CTTCTGGTAAAGTCAGCAAAGGTCTACTTTTTTTCCCTACATTCAAGAGAAATCCCTTCATTCTACCAACCAGTGCACAGAAAAATATCCCTCCAGTCTTTCCATCTTTAACTGCTAGCAGTCTAATAAAAATGGGATGGAGGATCCCTCTTATTCAGAATTGCCTTTCACTTCTGTAAAACTTTTACCTGTGATAATGGGTTTTTTTTGCAAGATGACTGTGCAGTTTTAATAGTCAGCATGTAAGATACCAGCTTTTAAATTAGTAGTGAAAGCATTCAGCTATGTCTGATTTTACCCTGTGACTGCAAGATCCACTGACTATAATCTTTTTCTTCTTTGTTAGAACCAATCATATATTGATATCTTTATTCCCTACTTTACTTTGGCAGTAAGGCATTTTCATCAGCTACTTTAAAGGGTGCTAATAGTAGAGTCAAACTCATTTTCATCAAATTACGGGATTTTGGAAATATTGCTCAATAGTTCATCCAATAAAAGTTCATCCATATGAAAAATGAATCTTGACCCTGCTATGTATCAGAGATACTAGATACTTAATGCTTGCATTGTGTAACTGAGAGCTACAGATGGGAACATTATTTCCTCACTCCTGTAACCCCCAATTAGATGTTCAGATACAACCCTTTCAGCTTCAAGAGATACCAGGCTACTGTCCATCTGTCAGGACAGAGATTTATTTAACTAAAAATGTGTAAGATCTGAGCAACCAAATCATAATTAGCCAAATGACGTCCCTATCAATTAGCCGTTCCTTTGATCAGCTGGCCACTGCAGACTTGGGCGATCAGCACTTCTCTCCCTGCAGCAGCCTTTCTACTGCAATGCAGACAAACCCAAAGACGCTGCCTTGATCTTCTTCACGTATAAACCTTTGTGCCTTGTTGGATGCATGGGATGTTCTCTTTCAGCTACTTGATTGCTAACTTTGTTTGCTAATTTTGCTAAATATATGCTCATACATAAGCTGTAGCAGTCTGATTGCTAAATTCAAACAAAACAAAAAGCTTATTATCCCATTCCTTGATTAACATACTAATGGATGTAAGCAGCACCTTGACTGCTTCCCTATTTCTCTCTTTTCTATAAGCTTTTTCAGACAGTTTCCATGACTAAGATGTAAGCCTGTACGTCAGCTCGACAAAGATTTGGGTCTACATTCAGCATCTACATAACATCTCTCTTGGGAATAAAATTCACTCTTTCTTGATTCAGTTCAGCAGGTTTGTGCTGATCTGCATTCTGATATCTGCCATGCAATGAGGCTGAAATCTGTAATTGTCCTGTGGGCATCAGAGGGAGATTTATGTGGGGTTTTAGTTGTTTATGAAGTATCAGAGATGCATGTAATTGAAGAAGGGAAATTTGGTTGGATGCTGCCATTAGTATGTACGTAATATTTTGTTAGAGAGAGTTTCTTACTCTGCTTCTTCTATATGGTGTTTAAACCATCCTGAAAAACATCATGAAAATACACAAACAGACAAACTGGCCAAAATGCAGTAGTGTGTAGTTTTAGCTGCCATAAGAGGAATTCCCTACGTTTAAGGCTCTGTAAGTCAGAGTCACAACACCAGAACTATGTATTCTTCATTGCTTAAGCCCCTGGATTGCCACCAACTGTAAAACCAGAACTGTTTATACAGGAATTGGACTAACAATAAACACACTGTTTTAACTGGTGGGGTGAGGGGATGATTCTGTTTAGTGATCAAAGTATGAGATGTCATTCCTGAATGTGGTTTTGGATGCTCAGGATTGATCAGAAATTGTCAGCTCTGAGGGAAGGTGCTGCGTTATGAAAAGCTCCTTGGAGATGAAAGATACTGTTGCTTGTGGACGGCAATGCTGAAGCTAGATGGCCACCAAGACAGGTTTTATATATTATCACAGCTAAGTTTAGGAGGTGATGGTACTTTGTCTTAATACATCAGCATTCTAACAAGACCTCACCATATGAAACAACAATGTTCATAGCACATTATAAATCATTCTTAGCAGTACAGTAAGTTTTCACAGGGCATCCTGATGGGTGTCAGATCTCAGCAGAATACTTCATACATCTGAGAGAGAGACTTGACTACCAGATTTCTTCTTGTCTGTTTATGTAAAGTGATAAATGAAATGTAAGATCATTTTTGACCAGCTTATGTGTGATGGGTTGACCCTGGCTGGACGCCAGGCGCCCACCAAAGCCGTTCTATCACTCCCCCATCCTCAGCTGGGCAGGGGAGAGAAAAATATAACAAAAAGCTTGCGGGTCGAGATAAGGACAGGAGAGATCATTCACTAATTACCATCACGGGCAAAACAGACTCAGCTTAGGGAAAATTAGCTCACTTTTTATTACAAATCAGCCAGAGTAAGGTAAATGAGAAATAAAACGAAATCTCAGAACACCTTCCCTCCACCCCTCCCTTCTTCCCGGGCACAACTTCACTCCCGGATTTCTCCACCAAGCCCCCCCCAGCGGCACAAGGGGGACAGGGATGGGGTTTACGGTCATCACATGTTATTTTCTGCCGCTTCACCTCCTCAGGGCGAGGGCTCATCACACTCTTCCCCTGCTCCAACGTGGGGTCCCACCCACGGGAGACAGTCCTCCACGAACTTTCTCCAACGTGGGCCATTCCCACGGGCTGCAGTTCTTCACGAACTGCTCCAGCATGGGTCCTTTCCACGGTGTGCAGTCCTTCAGGCACAGACTGCTCCAGCGTGGGTCCCCCACGGGGTCACAAGTCCTGCCAGAAAACCTGCTCCGTGGGCTCCTCTCTCCACAGATCCTCAGGTCCTGCCAGGAACCTGCTCCAGCGCAGGGTTCCCACGGGGTCACAGCCTCCTTCAGGAACCCACCTGCTCCGGCGTGGGGTCCTCCACGGGCTGCAGGTGGATATCTGCTCCACCATGGACCTCCCTGGACTGCAGGGGGACAGCCTGCCTCACCAGGGTCTTCACCACGGGCTGCAGGGGAATCTTCGCTCCGGCGCCTGGAGCATCTCCTCCCCCTCCTTCTGCACTGACCTTGGTGTCCGCAGGCTTGTTTCTCTTACATGTTCTCACTCCTCTCTCCGGTGGCTGTTTTCCACCTCCCAACTTTTTTTTTCCTTCTTAAAAATGTTATCACAGAGGCGTTACCACTATCACTGATTGGCTCGGCCTTGGCCGGCGGCGGGTCCATCTTAGAGCCAGCTGGTATGGGCTCGCTCTCTCTCGAACACAGGGGAAGCTTCCAGCAGCTTCTTACAGGAGTCACCCCTGTAACCCCCCCCCGCTACCAAAACCTTGCCACATAAAACCAATACATTATGTCACACAGAATTCATGTACTGAGTTTCAGCTTAAAGGCCTAGAATTTGCATTTTAATTGTAAACAATATTTGTACTTTGTAGTCATTTCTAAGTTTTTTTTTTTTCCTTTAAAAATGTTGATAATAATCTGCCAACACAATTACCTTTTTTCTTTTAATTGGGGTTTGGATTTGTGCAATCAACATAAGAAAGAGATAAGAATTAACAGTTTTAAATAGGGAAAACCAGAACCATTTACTGAGAAGATTTTGTTAAAAGGGAGCTGGTAAATGGATAATAGGCTATCACAAACAAGAAGCAATTGTAACTCTTTTATAAAAGAGAATCTATGGGAGAAATTATGAATAGCTGAAAACCAGGATTTTGGCATAATTCCCACTGATTTTCACGATAGCAAGGTTAATTCCTCGCATTTCATTTTCAAACATTTTACAAATATTAATCGAGCTTCACAACATCCTGCTGGAGTATCTGCAAGTTAATAGCTTGCGTGAGCAGATATTGCAGGATGGCAGTTAAATCTCTGACATTCCTGATCTCATCTTGGACTCGAAAAACAGACTTTCCCCTTCACAGCTTGTATCTTCCTCAGAGGCACAGAGCCATTACCCTTCTACAAACTTTTCCTCACCTGCGTAGTTCGTTCAGTTTGATTTGCAGTTAATCTTTCTGCTCTGCTTCTCATACTCATCGTAGGCATGGCATGCTACTACAGGCAATCGAGTAAGGTCTGTACGATTCTGAAACCCGACAGTTGTAATGGAAACACAGCAAACTGTCACTCTTTAATAACAGTGGGTCTATTACTACAATTGCAGCAGAGCCTGTTCATAAAACATGCTGATTTTCTTTATATACTCATAGTTAATACTGAGATATATGTGCTGTCAGTTGAAATACGGCTAATATTTTTAATGCTGCTTAGGTTTTATCGTGCCGCAACAGTCTACAAGCAGAGACGTATAGATCCCTGAACAAAGACAGCCGTCAGGGACATCAAATACGCTTTTGCCTTTTGGTATAGAAGAGAAATAACTGATTCCAAGCCATTCAGGCTGAAGGAAATTGTATTCACTTTAACGCCTCAAAACGTTTGTAAAGGCAGTTGAAAAACAGCTGCAGGCTATTTAAGAAGTTTGATGACTGGCAAAGTCCTAGAGGTGGCTATAAGCTGCTGTTAGACAAAGAGACCGGGGGCACCATGTTGGTCCTGTCTTTCATGCTACAGAGCAGGAGGACAGAAATGAGAATAAGATGGAGGGGAAGAGGCAGGAAAACTGGATGCCTGCACTTTGCAGTAGATAGGAAAACACCTGGGATAGGTATTGTAGGAAGATGTGGGGCTAGGACTCTGAAAAACAAAGAGAGCAGTATAAGATGTGAATCAAGGATTGAAGGAGGATTGGAGGGATTAAAGGCAGGAGTCAGTGAAAAGAGCAGCTGCTGTTGGATTCTCAAAGTAAGGCGATAATGCAGCAGCCTCCTGGAAAGGGGAAAACGTAGGGTTCGACTATTGGAAACAGTGCAAGGACCAAGAAAGTAGTGAGTCAGAAAGTAAAAAGATCCTTATTCACCAAGGACCAAGAGAAAAAGAGTTGTTTCATAAGCATAAACTATACTAAAAAAAGGTTTAGTGTCTTGTGTCTTCATCCACCGCCCCAAAAAAGGCCAGGTCGCTGTAATCTTCCCTGAAACCCACAAGTGTACCTTTCCCCTTCCTGTGCTAACCCCAGCTTTCCTTCCAGACCTACCTCTGCCGCCAGCCTTCCCACCACAGTCTGCATTTCCCCATAGCAGCTCTCCAGCTCCCTGCCTGCCTCCCTGCAGTGCTCCCCAAATCCCCACTTGTCCCCGCGCCGTTCACCCCGCGGGCAGCTCTGTGTGCTGTACCTTTTCCCCGCTGTCCTCGGATTTGTTGGCAGAGGACACGAGGCGATTGCCGAGCTCGCCGCGACAAACCGGGAAGGGAGTTTTTTCAACCGCTTCCATGTTAGCGGAGGCAGGGAAATAAGTTTCTCACCTGCCAAGCTATTGATTTTCACAAATCTTGTCAGAACTTAATACTTTCAAAATTCCCAACCTTCACTTTGGTTGAAATAGGCCAATAGCTTCAAAACTTGTAAACCGACTGTTCAAGTGGAAAAACACTTGGAAAATGTAGCTGTGTTTTGAAGAGGAACGCTCTTCTTTTTTTTTAACATTATTCTTAAATTCTTCATCATTGTGAGTGCATAACTGCACATACAATGTGTTCCTTTCAGGTTGAATTCCCACTCTGAATTATACATGAACAAAACTAAATGTCTGATGGCTTTCCCATGAAAAGATGTCATCTCAAGTCCCAGCGTTTCTCTTACATGTTTTTATATATGCCTTCTGATTTTGGAGATCGTGAGACACACAGCATTTGCTCCGATAGCTGTATTATTAGAGAGGACAAAAGCATCTCTGCAGGACTCAGGGACAGGAGGTTGACCTGAACACATGGATGCAGACAAAGCTGACTTCACATCCAAAAGAGATCAGTGCAAGGTATATAACATACTCTGATATATACACCTATATGTATGTATATGTGTATATGCATACATATTAGCTCAGTACCACATAAAAGCCTGCCCAGCTGAACAGCACAACTGGAGCAGATAAGCAAATTGAGGTCTGCATAGACTTTCTGTCTATTGACAGATTATTTTTAAACCACCCCCTGTATTCCCACAGTGCAGTTTAGTTTCATGGATACTTGCTGCACCTGCTAACAGACACAGGAGCTGGATGCCAGTTGTTCTGCTGCTCCTCCTCTTAAGCACCACACATAATTATCTGTGTGGCTCCCGCGTCCTTTATCAGTGCTGCTGCTGCTTTCTCCTACGTGTCAGTGCCACCTGGTCCCATGGCGAGGTGATAGACAGTAACAGCCTGCCTAAGAGGAAAGGCAGAAGAGAGAAGGTGAATGTGAAAAAAAAATAGAAAAAAAAGCATAGAGAAAGATAGTTACACATATATTTACAGTCTTATGGAGCTTATTTGCGTTACAGCCCAAAAGGATAATATAACCACTTCTTCTCCTCTGTCGCTACTTACTTTTCAGGCAGTTTCTCCCATGTCTTTCAAACCTGCTAAGAAGGACAGGGAACAAGGTCACTTTTTCCTTGGCCAAGAGAAAAGCTGATGCACGGAGCTTCTGGCTGGCTCTCGCCTGCAGACAGAGTACTCTAAATCTGCAGTGCATGCACTTTCCCTAGGGATGGGAAACTTAACAACTGTTTTGCATTTGCAAACTATAATACAAGGCTTTAGCGAGATACACTGAATGTGACAATGCCAGAGCCCTGAATTATACAAAGAAGTCACAAGTCTACGTTCAGATCTGTGTGTAAATGGAATTATATACTGAATTATTGCTGCCTACCTGTTTCCTAACAGAATCACAATAAAAAAAAAGGAAAAAAAAGTGCTGGAGTACTGCTGCTTTATCTCAGAAAACATTTTAAAACCTATTACTTTAGGTAGTCATTCCCATTCAGCTATTACAGAAAATGTATGGGCCTGGGGTTCCCTACTGAAGGTATTATTCCCTCGGGTGTAGATGTTGATACTGTACTCTTTATTTTGTTTGTACTAGAAGAAAATAACCTCCAGCACCCAGATCAATTCTAAATTGTAAATATGCAGAAGAAAAATATTAAATTCTGAGTAATAGTTGTACACAAAAATGTAAACCTTGTGCTAATAATATCCTTGGGACCCTTCTGATCAAAGCGGCCCAGAGTGGTAATGGCTTCAGCCAAGGTTTTGGTTGTTTCTTTACTTTTGAAGAGCGTTATCGTTAGTACTCACACAGGACCAAAGCTGAGCAGGAAACTGGAGACTTAATGGTGACATTACTACTCTGTGAAGTTTTAGGCTGTTTGTTTTTCAAGTGTCCTAGATGGTCTTCTGTTATGTTAAAAAACAAACAAACAAACAAACAACAACCCAAAACCAAACAAAAAAACCCCCAACCTACTGAAAGGCATGTTGTTTTTAAATGTAGGAAAATGGGTTTTTACTTTCACTACAGACAGCACAGGTAGCATTTGTTGTGCTTGAGCATCCTGGAATAAGCAATGGAAGAGGCTTTTTTCTCAACTGTGTGGTCCTGCAGTTCATATTACTTTTTCTTATTGCCACACAACATGTTCTTGTTTCTTAAGAATCAAGTGACATAGCTGTTATGTTCCTACTAATTGCAGTCCACAGCTATTTATATACTTATGTTAATGTCCTTTTTGGCTTTTATTCAGTCTTTCTAAGAACAAGCTTAATTATTCCTATAAGGAGATAAACATAAAAAGCAGTTTGGAAATACAAAACACATACCTATGGTAATCATTGTCATTCTGTTTTAATCTTTAGCACTGTGAATCTCCACCAGCACAGTCTGTAGTGATATTGCTGTGAATTAGGTCTGCATTACTCACCGGATTATTAGCAAAAATAGTGTTAGATTAGGCCATTGAGCTCTACATAGTATGAACCTGTGGTAGAATTTAAGAAACCAAAGTTAAGATAATTTTGGCTGGGTGATAAGATATTTTAAGGGATGGTGGCAACACAGTTTGAGATAGCATGTTTGTTAGAATACAAATTGCAGCTTGCTGATGACTTTTTCAAATCATCAATAAAATATCGCACTTTCTCTCAGCTTCTCTGTCACACAAATATAAGTTATTTTGGTCTTTATAAGCCAGCTGGGAGAATTGCTTTTAGATGAAAGAATTAAAATATACCTCATTTGTTAAGGTTTATAAGCCACAATGCTCTTGTTAGAAAACGTACTACCGTGCAATGGTAGTTGTATAGCCCTGTGCAGAAAGAACTATGTTTTCAAATCTGTAAACTTGCACAGAGAGCAGGAGTGGTAACCATTTGTCATTCATGTGTCATTCTGTTGTCTTCCACTTCATTTGAATTCAGCCTAAATTCTTCTTGTACGTACATTGTAAGGGCAAGTTAGGGAATTGCATGCACTAACTTGGCCTACTAGTGCAAATTATTTTGTGTAGAATAACCATTTTCAAGTATAAACTGTGACATCTGAAGCTTATTTAATGAATGTAAGAATTATAATAGAAGAATAGAGAAAGACATATTTATTGATAAAACTAGAGAAGCCTTCCACGTTCATGATCCTCTGACAAATCCTGCGCAAATGATTCAGTGATTTTAGGAATATTTTTTTTTCCAAATAATTCAATTTGCTTATCGATAAATGCATTTCTTGAGTTGAAAATTTCAGAAGCATTTTAATACCGTGTTCACATATTGCAAGTATCCATTTTTGCTGAAGGAAGTATTACTCTCTTTTTTTTGTTTAAGCTGGTATGGTTGGCTTCTTTTCATCTAGCTACATCTGTTACTTTTTATAAATAAGCCTTTACTCCCCTAAGAATCAAGCAGAACTTCTTCCAAGTCTTCTATTCTCAAGTGTAACTTCAGAAGTGCAGAAATAATAGCTTTAATACTTGGCCTTTATTGGCTAATTCAGTAGCTTTATGTACTGTAACCGAGAAAGGTAAATGTAAGGGGGATTATAAGGCAAAGGAAGAAACCTTTGCTTATAATTCTGACCCCCAAAGAACTTCTCTGCAAAGGTCCGTCTGGCCAAGGATCTGGCCTCTGCCAGGAGCCAGGAGCTAGTGCTTGGGAAAAATACTAGAAATAAGGCTGGTGGAGAGACGAGGTGTGCGCACCCTCTCTTTTGGGAAGATTAACATCTTCCAGAGTCACGTTGCATCTGGATCACCCTTTTCTGCTTAGTTTTATGAATTTCTTTCATCTGTTTTTAACATTTTATACTTTTTCCTCCATAACAGTATGGCCATGATCTTGTCCATTAGCTATTAGCTCCTAGTAATTCAGTCAATGATTATAAGAAGAACGGGCATAGAAGAGATCCGTATTAAATGTCTTAAACTGCTTCACAGCTGAAGAATCCACAACCTCCGTCAGTCTTTGTGTGTTAAGACGTGAGACCGCTCAACCTGATAGATGGAGTTTGATGAGCGAGATCAAGCCTCGTGCTCTGCACTGGTCCCATCCCTGAGGTCGGGGAGGATTTTTGGAAGGCCCCGGAGGAGCTGGCAGCAGCTCGCTCTGAGCCAGAGTGAAAATCCTCCTCCTCCATTCGCCTTGTCTTTGCTTGGTGTCAGTTGTGAAGGAGTGGATTTTAGCAACCCTCAGAAGGATTGCATCATAACTTATTACTGCTGTCTAATTCAGGGACCGACACAGGGTAGATCTGACTTTTTCCAATAAAGTAAGCAACAGCTGACAGCTCTTTTGACAAACAGTCATGTATTTTGCTATATTCTTTAAGATTCGTAGCAATAATGAAAGCCTTCCTACGGTTAGCTATAGTTTAATATACAGAAAATACATAGTTTATTAAGTTTAATTTTCTACTTACTAATTACTCCTGAAGGCTGTAAATTTCAGCTTGTTTAGTGGCACACATCTGGAGTGTGTAACAGATAGCAGCATAAGTTCACCGGGTTTACACTGTAAAAAATCCTTCGGGAATGAATGGTGGTTATTATCAGTGACCTGAATTCTATTACGATTTCAAAAATAAAAGTGTAATCTAACAAAACAATGATGTACTAATAAATGCCAATGTATCCACATTAGTTCCTTTCTTCAGCAAGAACATTTACTCTTACTGAGCACTGCTTATGACGTCTCTGTAATATAAAAGGTTTACAGTGAGGTCAGCGAAATTCGTCCATCAAATTCAACTCTTATTAACACAACATTCTGAAACACCCAAGTTTTATTATTGGTTGTCAGAAGCATTTTTCTCTGACTTCAGATAAAGTAGTTTATTGAATTAAATGGCCTAAGTCAGTTTTGAAAACATCTCTTTGCTTTATGGTGCTATAATACTTACAATCTTTTTTTGGATTTCAAATTACACAGAAAACATCATTCTTTTGAAATATAAAGATAAATCAAAGAACAAAATATTCTTAGGAAAATTCAATCTCCCACTCACCCTACAACTTGGTTTTTTTCCTCAACTGCTGTCAAATATGTCAACCACTCATGTGAGTAATGCAATCCTGGATTTGGAATATGCTGTTGGTTGGACATATGTACAGCACCAGTGGGAGTCCTGCTACTGCTCTGAACCCAAGAGTGCATTGTCTCTTTCTAGTCTTTGTTATTTTATTTTCCTTTAAGATGGCGTGAGATGATGCTGATATCAAATAAGCATGAGCTTTTGAAAGAGTATATGTTTTATTTTTACCCAATAGAAACTTATGCAATCAGAGATATGAAAGTGGCCGCAAAACGAGAGCGACTGTGACAATTATAGCAATACAGATATGGCCCTTTTCAATGAATTCTTGTGTGCATAAGAAGCCTCATATCAATAAGGAAAAATATGATTCTAACACCTGTGCATGCATTCTAAGGACAAATCCACAGATTAGGAGGATTTTCCAAACCGTGTGGTATATAAAGTTAGAGTAAAAATCACATAGGGACAGACTTTGGAGGGCAAATTCACAAAATGTTTGGATTTTCATTAGATCAATCCAAAGAGCATCCATTATTAACTGCTAGTGAAAACTGTGCATTATATTTTCTTGCGAATTATGTAGGGGAAGGAAACTGTAAATTGATATTGTAGATTAAAACAGATGTGCACGGCTTTTAATTTATGGTGATATGTATATTGATCTAAGAAATTTCAAATAGCTATCTTTCCTAAGTAAACCATAACTTTGATCTTTATAGGATCAGAAAAGTCTGGCTTTTTTGAGGTTGTCTTTCATATTCCAAGTGAGTTCAAAACGTGTCTTTTTTACTAGAAGTAGTAGGTCCTGTGCTTTGAAACTCCAGATGTATACTAAGCCAACAGTGGCTATATGTTAATGTTTGCATTCTTTATTAGTTGAAGCCTGATGGAATTTGAGAGTGCCAAAATAAAAATAGAGAATTAATATGCATAGAAGTTATAAATTTAATTAGCTGGTATTATCAATTAGGCACACTCAGTAGAACTCCAGTATGAATTTTGATTTAGTATATCTACCAAAGACTTGGACAAAATGCAAAATGAATATTCAATTAAAAAATGAAATTGATCGAATATTCCATTTTTTCATCCATTAATCTACTAGAACCAGTACAGAGGTAAATATTTATTCACTGGAACACTCAAAGTGGTAATGACCAGTTTTGAACAAGTAGACTGTGATCCTGTAGTTCTCCCTACTAATTGTTATTAAGCGTAAACCAATTTCTAGGTTTTGATCTAAGGAAGGGTGGAGAATTTTGGCTATTATATTATGGGCGCAGTGCTACTGAGCAGTCTATTTCTCATATATAAAGCACTCTCTTTACAATTACTATGATTGACTCACAGACTTATCTATCAATGAATCTAAGAAATTAGAGATGAAATATTTTTGTTGTATCTTCTGGTCATCCCTCTTTTAGTTAAGGATTGCTCCCTGTAGTATAATTTTGATGAGCCTTCCACCATTTCCCTTTGAAAATGAAGTAACCATTAATGGCATATTAAAAAACCCCACTTTTCCTTTAGATTGTAAAACATGGGCAGCAAGTTTAGCAGTTGGAAAAGTGAACTTGCTGGAGTGGTTTCACTCTAAAGCCTGAATTCTTCAGCCCACTGCTTATTGTGGCCCCAAGGAAAAAAATAAGGTGATATATACATTTCTATAATCTTTAGCAAAGTTGTTTGTTTTTTTGGTTTTTTTGGTTTTTTTTTTCAAATAAGAGAAGACCTTCCTAAGAGTCATTAGGCAGTGTTTTTCCAGTACAATGATAAGAAATTGCAATGCAGTACATTTGCTCATTTGTCCCAACTTTAGATAGTCTCATTACTTAGAAGTAATGAGTACCCTTTTCTTTGTTGTTATGATTTCTTTTTATGTCACAATGTTTTTTTTTATGTGAATGGGAAGAAAGAAGAAAAGAGGGAAAATATGCATCTTGTCTCTTTTATTACTAGGTTTTCTTCTGGTTGTGTTTCTTCCTGTTTTACTCATGCATCTTTAGTCCTAACCATTCAGGGCTTTGGCCAAAGTTCTCAGTATCGAGGCTCCAAACACCAAGCTAGAAGGGAACTTTCAATTTAAGTAACTTTCAAAACAAAAAGTAAATAAGAAGAGGATAAGTAATTATGCTTTCTCACTGACGTGAGCTACTAATTAAGGTAGTGTCAGACATCTAGGCAAATGGAAGGGCAATTTTAAAGTGTAGCTCTATTCTATGTGCTACTGTCAAGCATGATCCAAAAGTGACCTGAAAGTAATTTTCTTTATCACTAAGCCGCTAGAATATTTGTATTTCATTAACATTACCTTTGTTAATTAACACTTTAATACTTCAATTTTTGGTAGATCCAATATGTGTCATCAGAGAGTACCAACTTAAAGAGAGGGTTTGTTCTGAAATTCAAGTCTGTAAAAGTAGAATCTGATTACATGTTAAATCTGCCCCCTACCTGCATTCAATACAGTCAAGAAAAAATACCTGCTGCTTTTTTTAATAGAGGCACATCTCTACTATTTTTTCAGTGAGAGTCAGTAAGAGAAACTGAGCTATTCATGCTTCACCAAGAAAACGGATAAATTACAGTTATAGGGAAATCTGCCCTCAGTTACTGGCAAAAAATAATAATTTGTATAATAAGGTTATATTTATGTGGAGTAGCCACAGGGTAGCACACATTACCGGTTATAAAATATTTACTGTACAGAATTAATTTTCGAAAGTGTTCATTGGTGTCCAAGTACAAACTAAACTTTAGAGAAATGTAGATAATGAGTTATAATATTCTTTTGTAGGAAAATATATTTCATGCTGGTGAGGTTCCTACAGTAACCACCACAGTATCTGAGACCTTAATGCAAGGACCTTAACCTATGTGACCAGCATATCTCACATTTTATTAATTATTGAATCGCAAACCAAAATACTATCTCATAACAAAAGACAGTTGTCTTATTAGAGGATAATTATTTCAATGACACTAGCAGGGAAAATATTTTACCACAAGGAAAAATATCAGCAAAATATTTTATAGTAAAAAGAGTTCTAACATGATGTAGTAGTGTTTTAAAGAATATTTCTATGAGTTTTTTTTAAGCTCAAATACCAGTTAAACACAGGGCTGTACAGTAGAGCTATCAAAATCAAATATTAAATAAAAAAATAAAATTATCATTAATAGTATTTACTGATTTCTCCTTCTTGGTTTGGAATCCACTGACAAAGAGCAACCTGTATAGGTAGCAGCTTTTCCCGGTAGAAGCTGGGTCTCAGCACCCATCTCGGCTCGCCTGCGCTTGAGGTGGTTGTATTTCATTTTAGCAATTGCGCAGTGAGCAAGCAAATATTGACTGACCTGGTTTAGCTTTGAAGTACCCTATTATTATTGAGTTTTTTTCTGTGTTAATTATATAATTTAGACTAGTGGACTTTACTTCTATAAACAAGAACTGGACTAACAATACATTTTTTGTTTCATGTATATGGTGTGGTGCCTTTTGCTCAGAACAAGACTGTGAGCGTGACCTTGCAAACCCTTTTGTCTCATTCTTGCGGACAAGTCAACAGCACATCCTGATCCGCTCGCTTGAGGACTGCTGGTAGAACTAATCCATGGGCCTCATGTTAGCAACTGTACAGTAGACAACATTTTGATTTATTGGTCTTAAATCCTACAAACTAATTTCCAAATCCTTGAAACTGTAGAAACAGAATTAAATAATCTGGGAATGTATTTCCTAGTTATATTCTTTTCTATAGTGTTTCAAAATTAGATTTGAAAGAAACTGTTTTCCCTCTTCCCTGGATGAAAATATACATTTTGAAAAACTTAGAAATAATAGATGTGGGCAACCTAGGGCTACCTCCTGCTTCTTGGATAGGGCAGGTATTTTTATTTGTTCCCGGATTCCATGTATCAAGTGTGAAATATGAATGTTCATATTTAAAGAAATATTACTCTGCATAAAAGGCACTAAGCAAGTTGTTAGAAAAACAGGGCATGAGTCTAGGCTAGAGCCAATTGCATAAATGAAGAAATAATGAAATGCGCAGAAAACCATGAAGTTAGAATAAGAGCCTTAGAACAGTAGCTAGGCAGTAAAATACTTGGCATTCAGCATGCCTGAAATACACAGGGAAAAAACAATAACAGCTTGCACCGAGGAGCCTAACAGTTCTCATCAAGATGAGTGACAATCATCACCAAGATACAGAAAAGAGCCACTCTGCAGGAATTGTGGGTTTTAGTTTAATTTGCATTATGCAACTTCTGTGGCTTTGCAGGTGGGCTCAGCACCAGCTCCTGTCCATGCCAATTTGCTGCTCTCTCAAGGTTTTCCTTTTGCACAGCTCCCAGAGGAACAAAGCTGTCATACAGAGCATTTCTACTGTCCCAAACCTGAAAATCCTAAGAATGGAGATTCCTGTGAGGATTCTATATGACATGCTCCTGTCAACCAGAGGCACTCGGGCAAGTATCAGTACACCGTAGGGTACACAGCCATTCCATGTATATATAAAATGCGTCCTTTGCCAGTTGCATTTTTTTCCGACTATTGAAGTTGTCTTTTCTATCCTCTAAATCTCTTTTCCTTCCAGTCCTAATCTACCTTTTATGTCCGTGCATTTTCCGCCTGTGACAGGCTCGTCCAGCTTCTCATTTTTTTAGGGTTGTAACAATATTCCAGCCGACACCTGCTGCTAGATGGTGGATGCCATTTTCCATTCCAGCCACGAAGGGAAGGGTGTTCTGATAAAGAACAAAAACCATACTGCATTCTTCATCTTCATCTCATAATGTAATATGGAAATTACAGCTGTTTTGGAAAATACATGAGCTTCTGCCTTGCCTCATGAGACAGTATACAATGCAGAACCTTCAAAATCTCTGGTGTTACAGTAAAAGCTTGGCACCTGCAAACTTCCTAACAGAGGGAAGCTGCTGGCTGTGAGATCATACTTTGTATACTTCTGATTTAAAAACTCAGTTGTACAGAGTTGTAGAGAAGTAGATTTATACCAATAATAAACACTGATTTAACAATAAATTTGCACAGTAAGTGGCTGAAGGATCACTGAAACAGTGGTTTTCAAACTATAACTCCAACTGTGTACTAGATCTCTCCAGAGAACAGTCTCTTTCTTTCTTCATTTCTATTCCTGTGCTAGGACCGCTATTGTATCTTCAACAATAACTATTATTCTGGGGTATTGGATAGCTCTTATAATGTGATCTTAGATAGATTTCAATAAATGATGTTAAAGCAAGCAAAGGACAATCTGAAGAAAAATTTGGAAGATCGAAACGAGTGAAAGATGGTGAGCACGTGAACCAGCATACATGCTCAGATTGTTATATGTACGGGGAGGGATTTGAACTTTAACAGGACAGATTTTGAATACACGGCCATGGGCAGATACACAGAGGTGAACCAGCTCTGATGGGGTAAGAGACTATCGCTCTCTACCAGCTGGCTTTGCTCTGAAGCAGATGAGCAACGCTCAAGCATTTGATTGACTCCACAGAGAGGAATAACAAAAAGTGAAATAATGATAGCCATCTATTGTTTTCTGTGCTAGCTATTTGCTGTGTGAATGTGCCTCCACTCCAAAGAATTTGGAGTTGTCCTTCTGCAGAGTCTTACATGTTTATTGGAGAGCAGTTGGTCATTATTGGACCTAGTTTGACTTCAATAAGTGAGCTGGACAAATATATGAATTTACTTAGAAGTTTTCTCTGATTTAGAAGCTTTTTTTACCAGATGCAGACATATTCTCCACCTTTAAAAAGTCTATTCAAACCTAGATATAAGAACTTACATTATTTCTGCAAATACTGTTGTTCTTCACATTGGTTTTCTGTATAATTTTTTCCTCATTTTCTTTGCTACTCACACAAAATTGTATGCATATTGTTTGCAGCATGATTCAGATGTAAGAGAAGAAAACCTCTTAAGAAGTTAAGATATGGTTATGTGAAGAGAGTTTCTTAGAGTTATCCAGTAGTCTTAAAGATTTTTACCAGAGATTATATGTAATCTTTAAAAAGAAATTCTAATCTGGCAACCTGTTAGTGCAAGTTTAATTTTTTTTTTCTTTTTTTTTTTTCCCCTGTAGTTAAGGAATAAGTTGTTGCAAATAGTTTAGAGTTAGCAATTAAATATTGAAGCATAGCATGGAAGAGGTGAAGATATTTGCTTTTTTTTCTTTAAGGATGAAGTATGGATCATGTTAATTCTGCTAGAGAAGTGTTGGATATAAATAATAGGTGTCTGCACCTTATCCATGCCCGGGTACTATAACCCCTTTTTTTAAACATTTAGCACCAAAGACTGAAGGATTCAAACTAATCATATCATTTTAATATAAAACATTGTTTTTATCAAGAAGAAATATTTGACAGTTAGAGTTTGTGTAACCAAGTAGAAAAATCCATAAAATAATATCCAGTGTTCAGTGTTGTTGATAGTCACAACAGTGACTATCACTGAACTGTAGGACTCTATCTGCCACCTTGGCAATTTGGTGATCTGAGGGCTCTTGTTCATTTGGATGACCTTGAGGCTTAAGAGTACATTTTAGAAGTATCATCATTTACATAGAAGTAAAGATTTTGATATAGATGAAAACTGGGTTGGAGCGGAAAAAAATTTATATAGGTTATTGCCGACAAAAATTTATCATGAAAAAGCAGCGCATGTTAAAGGAAAGGGCATGCACAGCAGACAGCAGAACATAATTCACAATACTGAAAAGAACAGTAGAGCATAAAACCACTTTCTTCCACATTTTTCTATTCTGAGTCCATCATTCAGGAAGCCTCTAGGCCTTTCCAGCTCTTCATGTGCTTTCTGTCTAAGGTCTTACTAAGTCTGATATCATTCATTCTTGTTTGTTATCTCTACTTGCTTTTCTTTTTTCCACTCAGTCACTCATTCTATTTTAATATCTCATTTTGTTATTTTGTGGTCTTACTTAAGTGGATTTTGTTCATGTAACACTTTTGTGGAATTCTTTACCACATTAATTCTTCTTTAACTTAGTTCAAATCAAAACTAAAAGTAGATTAATTCTGTAATTGTTACAGTTCTTATTTGTTTGACATGTTTTTTTGGTACTGTTTGCTTTGGGATGCACAAAACACTGAGTTGTAGATTTGTCAAGTGCAGCATATTCAGTTCAAAAAAAGATTTGTGAAAAAGCATAATAGAAATTCTTTAAAAACTCAGAAGATACAGTAGCCAAAAGGACTCGACAATAAAAGACTCATAGAAAGTCAAAATAACAAGGGACCTAGAAGTTATGTTAGTAACTACAAAACACTGAAGGTTAAAAGAAAAATAAAATTATTTACTGGAAGACAAAATTATGAAAGAATTACTGAGTTACAAAGCTGGAGAGGAGATAGAAACTGGCCACAGATTTTTTTTTTATTTCATTGGAGGCGGGAAAGAAAAAAAAAGTTGGTTAACAAATTAGAATTAGAAAGTCTTCCGGACAAATTTTTTCTTTTTTTTTTTTCGTTCCTTTTTTGGTAGAGCAGCCTAAGAAATAACTAACTCTGCTGGTCCCCCTAGTGTTCAGAGTGCGTGAGGATGGAGAGGATACAACAGGGCAGATGAAACTTGAAGTTGTGCGGTTAAGAAGAGCAGGATGTCAAAAGACAAGGCAGAAGATGTTCAGAGCTAGAAAAAAGTGTCGCAGAGGGAAGTGAGTGGGAGATGGATTGGCAAGAGATAAAGACTCTGAGATTTGAGGCAGAACTTTTCTTGGTGACATTGAAAACACTCTGTTAGGCATTTGGAAGTAATTCGCTGTATTGATTCCGTGCTCAGTGTGGAAATGATTATTGTGTTTGTGCACCAGCTACTAAACATGCTAAGCTGTTTTATCAGCATCTTTTAGTTTTAATATTCTGAACGATAGCCTTTGGCCACTGTAGTCCCATGCAGAAAACGGAATTCTAATCCCCTCTCGTACCTGATTTGATTTTATTAACACATTTCCTCTCTGAGTGACAGGCTCCATTCATTAGATTATGAAATCCAAATTGACCCCAGGCTCTGTGTTCTGTGTCATTCTTTGTCAGGGTCAAGAGAAACTAGCCCAAATTATGCCACTGGCTTCCGCCCCCCCCCGCTTTTTTTCCTTTGCAGCTCTTATTATTTAAAATAGGGATTGAACTGTATCTCTCATCTGTTCTGAAATACTTTGATGGTTCATTACAAACAGCTTTAAACAGATCAAAATACAGGTTTATTAATACTCGTTGTAGAATTAGGAATACCGGCCAGTTTGAGAAGAGCCCCTGGATATCCACATGTGTTTGTTGCCTGCAGAAGAGGTACTGAGTTCTCCTTCTTTTGCACAATAAAACCAATATGGCTATGAAGAGCTTCTGCAGCATTAGTCAGCCAATTTTGCAGCCTTTTCTATTCATGAGGGGGGCAAAAAAAGCATCCAACTTCTAAATTCTCTAAATGATGTCTACCTCTCTTTCTTTGAAAGAAAATAGAAAGCTTGTTGCCTGGTAGAGCTCAGCTGGGACCTGTTACCTGAGAGTGATTAGGAGAACATGCTTTCTGCCTACTCTTTTCTCAGTCAGGGAGCACTTCTCTCCTTTGGAAAAAAAAAAAGATGGGACAAAGCTATTGTTGCTGACCAGCATTTTTCAATCAGGTCATCTTCTCTCTTTTTAAAAATCTAAAGAAGAATATTGCAGCTGCTGCCAGTTGTGCTTCTTGAAGGGCTTTTTGAATGTCATTTCATTAAAGGAAAAAAAAAAAAGATTTTATCTAGGGATGCAGTCGTTCTTGTAAAAGATGGGAGATCATGAAAATACATTAGCTTTTTATTTTTCAGCTGTAATTGTCGTCTTACCAGGTCTCTTAACTTGGGGGTTTTGGTGTTCTACTATTCATTTTTTTCCACTTCTCAGTTGCTTTTCCACAGATTTTTATCAATATCCACCTTTTATATTTGCTGTCTCCACCTTTGAAGGATGAAATAAAATAATTTCATCTGAACTGAAATTAAATTAAATCAGTTAAATATGGAAATAAATGGTAAATATACTAATAAGTATTTGCTTATCAATGTACACAGCATGTGTCCATGTAATTGTGGAAAATACAACCAAAGGTGATGTGAAAGTCTGGGAGACATCAGTATCTTAAATATGGACTTAATACATTATTGGATTTTTTTTTTTTTTTTTTTTTTTTAGATTTGAATCATCTTTTGGGTATAAATAGCCATATTTTTCTAGTCCATATGGTCCAATAGTCCATTATATTAGACCATTGAACAAGCTGACACAGCAATACTTGCAGTGTTGTGCCTCCTGTCTTACTCTTTCAGTGACAACAGGAATATTGCATTCCGTATAGCCTTTCCCACATGATTATGCCTCATTTGGTTAATTGAATTTGTGCATGCTCTTTATAAGCCAGTCATTTGCTGTTTCTGCGAGTCCTGCTTTCCAACACTGAGCCCTAATGGGTTAGTGTCAGTAGGAAGAAATTTTTTATGTATGTGAGCTGTTTTATACAGAAAGTTGATAGTGAGTTCCTTGAATTTTTCAGAAACGTTTTCAAGAGTGACTATAAATTTTTCATATGTAGAAGATAAAATACACAGCAGACAACCATCCTGTAACAAATGGTACCATCTGAAAATGTGGAGTTATGATTGTCATATTTTAAACTGCATGATTTTATGCTGAGTTGGAAGCTGCACAAATCGTGTGGATGTGGATGCGTGTGTGTGCCATATCTCAGGTTGCTCACGGAAAGCAGTGACACTTTGCTCTGAAAGCTCCTTTAAGTCATCCTCCCATTACATCGCAATGGCTCTGGGAAGTTGTAATGTACTGCAGCTGCAGCTACCTGGGTGGAGCACAGGAGCGTTACTTTTTTTTAATAGCAGCAAGTTTCCCATGCTAGAGATATATTCTGCTAATGAAAAAGATAGGGCATTTGCATACTCACTATTTTCTAAACAATCTTTCTTCTTCTGACTTTACCAATGTGCCTAATGCTACATAGACTTCATGACCTTCCTGCGCTGCCTTCCTGATGTTTGACAATGCAGATCCGAGTTCATCAGACTGCCTGAATTGTGGAGCAGCAGTAGCAAAAGAGCAACTCGACGCAGCGGTATCAGCCTCATTAGCAGTAATAATGGGCTCTTAGTGCAGTCTTGATTCTTGTATGATTTTAATGGCACAGCTTTCTCTGTCATTTTTTTGTATGGAGAAAGCATGAAGTCAGAGAACTTTTGTAGCCAATAAAACGCGGAGGGTTGCAGATACACATTTCTTATTCTCAAGGTGTAGTTCTCTTTGTTCTGAAGAGCAGAACATTGTCAATAAAAAAAGTGTTTGATGGGAGATTTTCATTAGGAAACTCTGAATTTGAAATATTCAGGTCAGGAAGAGCACACTGTGATAGTCAGCATTTGGTTTGAACTTCTGAACGTTGGAAGGGGTTTTGGAGGTACTGCTTGAGAGAAAGTAAATCTCTGATCCTGGATGGTCTCTCAATTTATTAAAACCCTGAATGAGCTAATAAAGGCACTTCAGAGAGCATTGTACATTGTAAAAAGTCAGTAAAAATAATACAGGTCTCTTAAAAGTTCTCCATACGCGTTTTTGGAAATAGTTTTGGATGTAGTTGTATTTTTCTGATAGTTAAGCCTGGTAGGCAGCTGGGGTCTGCAGAACAATTGGATTTCTTACTGGTGCTTTCTTACACGTTGCTGGATTTTGCTGGGATAATTTTAATTGGGAGTCATGTTCATAGTCCTTACATCAGAGTATAATCCCAGTTTTGTTCTCGTTTGTATTGAAATAAAGATCTGGTTTTGCCATTAAAAGATGAAGTCTGAATTTTGGCACAGCTTTGCTTGATACCGTGTCTCATTCTCACAAGGAAATTGACTTTCCTTTCCATTTTAGCCTTACTCCAAGGAGCCAATATTATTATAATGATTAGCCATTTGTTTAAATATAGAATCATAAAATGGTTTGGATTGGCAGGGACCTTAAAGGTCATCTAGTTCCAACCCCCCTGCCCTGGGCAGGGACATCTTTCATTAGATCAGATTGCTCAGAGCCCCATCCAGCCTGGCCTTGAACACTGCCAGGGATGGGGCAGCCACAACCTCGCTGGGCAACCTGTTCCAGTGCCTCACCACCCTCACAGTGAAGAACTTCTTCCTTACATCTAATCTAAATCTACCCTCTTTCAGTTCAAAGCCATTACCCCTTGTCATGTCACTGCATGCCCTTGTAAAAAGTCCCCCTCTGTCTTTCTTGTAGGGCCCTTTAGGTGCTGGATATATATTAAATATATTAGAGTGAATCCTAGAGGTCAACCAATGTCTCCTCCCTTATCAACCACATGGGTCAGAATAGCACATTGACAAATGTTAGTAGGGATGTAATTCTTTACAATCCCAGTTTTTATGCCTGTGTAGCTATCATGCAACTTGCTATGCTTATTAGGGACAAGAAGAGCTCTATCAAGAGAGAAGAACTGTAGGAATATGTGCTTCTTCACTAAAAATGGTGGGAGCCCAAACTTTACATGTCCTTTACCTATCCTTTGGTAAACTGATGAAGGGGAAGTGGTAGTCTGCTCCTGTATATATTTTGGGACAGAGAGTAACTAACAACATCACATCCTCAGGTGTATAAAGCACATAAACTGTTGAAATGTAACCTCAGAGTGAACAGATACTCTGATTTTAAGCTCTAATTTTAATACCATAGCATATCAGCAGAGTATAAAGGTATATTCATTTGCTCAATCAGTGCAATGTTTCTCACTTCATCACTGCGGTGCTTGGATCCCCTCAGAACAATCCATGCATTTCGTTTTTACACCAACCATGCCAAAACCGAAGAACTTGATTTTCTCTAATTTTAATCAACTTTAACATCAATGTCAAGAGGATATGTATGAATCCTACTTCAATCTTAGTTTGTGAAATTATTATTTTTTTACAAAAGGTAGCTATTATTAACTTCAGTAAACTTAAATCAGTGCAGAACAAAAAACCTGCTAGGTTTGACATTTTTAATAAATATTCCCATTATCTCAAAAAAAAAAAAAAAAGAACTTTGTATTGCGGGGGACTTCTAGGAGGATCATAGTTGTGTTTTATTAATACAGCAAATTGTGTTTGAAGGAAAGCTAGAATTTCTGTTTCTTCAGTATTTTCTTCAAGCTTCTTTTTAAAATGTAAATTTTCCTTGGTTGTACTAAAAGCTATTAAGAAATTGTATTTCCCTCCTTGCAAAAAGAGTAGGGGGTGGGATATGCTGATACTACTTAATTTATGCAACTACTTTCTTATTAATTTAACAATTAAAAGTTGTTTTTTTCCCCATGTTTTATAGTAATGGTCATGTACGTGAAATCAGTTTGAAGCATTATAGTAAAACCATGGAAATATTTTTTATACCGATAGCTAACATCCTTCAGCTCATCTGCATCCTGTAGCTGAATCACCTACTGCAGTGACAAGTTGAGCAAATGGAAGTGAAATAAAATATAAAATAAAAGAAGCTATACACTACAGTTGACAATATGACCTAAAATCAGCATCACTTCTAGGTCCCACAACAACCTTTATGTCACCTGATCAATAATGATTATTTTCTATGTAAATATTCCATAGGAATTTACTTTTTTACCAATAGCCAGATATGATACCCCAAAATCTGAATCAGGTCTGGAGCCTCAGCTGTACTAAGTAATGTACAAGTCAGTGCAGCGACATATGGTTTCTGTACTGAAAAGCCTGTTTTCAGGAGATACTGAAATAAAGTCTTGTAATGGGGTTGAGACTTTCAAAATGTGTCTAAGGTGGCTTCAGATTAGCTCACTAGTATGCTGTTCTCTGTGTGCCTGGGCCAGAAGAGGGTCTCAGAAGCTGGGACCGGTCATTCCCATGTTTTTCTGGGCAGGTTTTGGCGCTGTTGTGATCTGCTGTGCTCTGCTCTGCCGTACGAGCCCGGTTAGAGATGGGTAATGTCTGTGCTGGAATAACCAGCCCAGGCTGAGCGCAGTCAGCCTCCAGGGAATTTTCAAAAGGATTTGTTCTAGTCTGCTTTCACTGTCTCCTTTATTTCAGTCGGTGCATGAATGGGTTGGGGGAAGGCAGGCAGCTGGTGAGAAATCATTTCTACACTGATCATCCAAAGACTTATGTGCATAAGGATACGTGTAAATAGTTCTACGTATTGTTGACCTATAAAACGTACATACAGATGAAAGCCTGTTCGTGAGTAGATGTGCTAACATCTGTTTATTACCTGCTTCATATGAAGCCATGTGGGAAATGGTTATATTTTTGCTTCTTTTATTAAATGATATTTCTGGTTGGAATATTTGCCGCCTTTGCCTTGTAAATATTTTCTTATGGAATAACAGTGTGGTGTACAACACTGGTCTCTTGCTCTTTGATTTCCAGATTCTTTTTTTGGATTAAAACCACTGTTTTGTAGATATATTTCACATTCCCATAATAATGAGATTTGTCAACCAAGCCCCGTGCATAACTGCATGTGCTTAAAAATATTCTCCAAACCAAAAAACTTCATGTAAAATAGGAAAAGGAATATCAAATAGGAGAAGGAATACGTGAAATAAATGTGCACGTTGTAGTAG
Source organism: Haliaeetus albicilla (assembly GCF_947461875.1). Lineage (NCBI taxonomy): Eukaryota > Metazoa > Chordata > Aves > Accipitriformes > Accipitridae > Haliaeetus > Haliaeetus albicilla. The sequence continues at coordinate 6,198,586 of NC_091486.1, forward strand.
CGCTGTAAATATGGCTTATGTACTCATGCAGCTCTTGCTGCAACCTGTGACATCTTTCATAGAAGTGTCACCTTTAGGAGGCTATTTTTGGCAATGATGTTTCAGCGTGGGATTTTAAGGGTAACAGTGGGTATTGGATATATTCTCAAGAGATCACCTTCACATTCCTTCAAATATTTCTAGGCATATTAAAGAAGTGAGTAGTATATATTGCTGAATAGCTATGCCCACTTGTTTTATTCTTTCTCATAAAACCAGATTCAGTAAAAACTTCGCCAATATTATGGTGTATTTTTCAACAGGATTCAAGGCCATTACTTTCTTTGGATAAACAGCAGTTAGTACAAATCTTAAATATTCGTGTAGGAAAATATTCAGGCTCTATAACATTTTTCACTTACAGAACAGCTAAAGCAACAGAGATGCGCAGCCTGTGCTAGAAAAAATGTTACTTTAAACCTTTATACCTGGGGAGTTTGGAATTTGCCACCTTTCACCTTCTTTAGCCACGAATAGGCAGAAGCGGAGACATTTATGAAACTTAACTGACTCTTAGTTTTTCTGCTTTCTTCAAAGAGTATGAAACTGTTATATGTTTTAGGAACCTGCAGGTTCCTAAGGGCTTGCTGCGTACGAGCTGTTTAACGGAGCTCTGCAAACTCTGCTAGCAGAGGCTTTGACATTTTCATGGCTTGTAGAGAAGTCAGTCATTACAGAGAGGCTGCTAAATTATGGAAGCAATTTTTATCTTCCAGTTCTTTGCTACTATTGCTTCCTATAAACTTCGAGGACATTTGAGGGAAAAGTATTGGTGTACTTGGTTGGCTGAGTGGCTCCTGAGTTACAGCCATTCATTTCTAGGCTGTTCACAGATTTCTTACGTTGGCCTGCACCCTTTTTGGCCATGCCAGCAGGTAGGCTGATCTCCAGCTTGTTTTACAGCCAGTTCTAGGAGGCTGCAGAGAAAAGAAGCCTTCTTTTGCCTTTCCTCACGCCGCATCCATTCTGAGGATTCCTTACAGAGCTCTGCTTCTGTCATTGCCATGCTCTCTGTGCACAGCCTCCAGCCACGGAGCAGATGAAAAAAGGCGGAGAGACAGAAAGAATTTTTAAAAAGGGGAGGCAAATACTGTGACTTTCTGCTTTGCTGCTTCCTTGGTATGTTCCCTGTCAGAATTTGACTTAGTAAATAACTCTTTAAATCTATATTTAGAATGGGAAGTATTTTAGCAAGAAATAAGGCTCAGCACAACCAAATCTATTTAAATGCAGCAGAATTGAAATGTCAACATAGTCATGAAATGCCTCAAGGTGTTTCTTTGGTGAAGGTTGGATATGACACAAAATAGATGTCTGAATACCGTGGTACAGAAAAAGCCTTTGTGTACTCCTCAAATCTAATCTTGCACTCGCCTTAGTGAATGTTTGAAAATGCCTGGCTGAAGCCTGACTGCCACTATGGTCCCTGCTCTTCCCTCCTTTCAGGGAATCTGGCAGTTCAGAGAAGGTTTTGATCTTGGAGGAGGGAGAAGTTCAGCACCTCTCCATGCTCGCAGACGGGGAGCCTTTCCTGCGAGGATGCCCAACATTAGCTTGGAGCTCCTGCCCCGCTTGGCAGTATAGATCTTTTACCTTCTCACGAGTGCTAGCAGGCACACTTTGCTTGGGAAATGTGTAGGGAATCTTGTTTTTCTCAAAGTGAAGGTTGATTCTTCATTCAACTGCTGATGGAGTGGCTTGAAAGAAGATGGCACCATTTTACACAAGCTGCTGTCCTCCCCTTTTGGGAAAGGCCAGTAGTCCACTAAGAATGGAGAGTAGAAAGTACCATTAAAGTGTCTTTTCATCATTCATATTCTTGAAAATTAAACATTCATTATAAATTAATTATACCAAGTCTCATTTATTAGTCTATCCTAGCCAGCACTCTGGCTCTAGATTTCGGTCTGTCTGTGTGACACATCTTTTTTTAGCAGTTGATAGGCAGAGAAGACTAATCCATCCTACTCTTGCTTTATGAGGCAATACAGGTTTTTTTAAAGAGGTTAAGTTCGGCTAGATCTTTATCAGCAAACTGTGATTTTAAAAGGAAAATGAACTTGACAACTGTTTTAACAACCTGAATGTTTATGTATGTCTTTGGTTAATGCCTAAAGTCAATATTTGTTAAGTCTGATTGATAAAAATATGTGCCTTTCATCAAGGTCAAATTAATTTGTGGAAATTTGCTTTTGCTTACCATGCTGCTTTTGCACAGAATCCCTGTCAGACTTTGCTAAAACTATGCAGGCATTTTCTCATTTAAATTATGATTATCTTCACCGTGAACTTCCCTATGAACACTACCTCGTTTGAATGTGTCTTTTTTAAAGGATGCCTCAGATTGGATTCCAATTCAGTCAGGTGGTGAATTACCTGACTTGACCTAATTCATTAATTTTAATGGTATTTGAAGTCTTTATTTCATTCAGGGCTCCTCTGACAGACCTATCTTATAGACATCTTTATAATAATGTCCATTCATCAGCTACTTAAAGGACATAACTTGAAACTGGTTGTGACTGCTAGGATGCGTGCTGACTGCTTGTTTGGGTCGTGTTCTGGCTTAGGTTTTCAACGGATGTTGCAAGTTACATCAGGCAAATGTGAGGCTGACTTTGCATTAAATAGGAAGGCTTGGAAAGGAGTTCTGAAGCTGTGTGTTAAATATGTATGGATGGATTTATGTATATTCAAATGTTCATATAATTAAACTGTGTTTAAACTGCTGTTTTCACACAGTACAACCACACCATATGTTGTACCATAGTTGTTAAGTTGCACTGTGTAGTATAGTGTAGGACTAAGTAAATGGTACAGTTTTGTCACTGAGGTCATTAGAGTATAGCTCTATGGTATACAGAGGTGGAGGATTTTTCCTTGATATTTTAAGTGTTATTACAAACATAAAAGCCATGCTATGCAATAATGAAGTTAATTCTGGAAAGAAAAAAGAAACAAGCAAACAACCCTCTGTTGCTTTCTTCTTAATGCAGATTCATGTCGTGATCTACTGTATTTTCTTAAAATTTGTGTCTGTTTTCAGCTGATTCCTATAGTATGTTTCTGAAAATGGTACATGCCTGGATTATAGGATACAACTTATATGTGTTTGTGTATAACTAACTGTGGGGAAAAAACAGGAAGGAAGGATTGGTTTAGGGAAGGGAAACATGACAAAGCTGAAGAAGCAAGTTAGCACCAGAGTTGGAGTAGGAAACCAGCAATTTTTTGTTGCTATCCACAGAACAAGTTTTCTCATATTAAAAGAAAGACACGTACAACAAATAGTAATGCTCCACCAAAGAAATCATCAAAGCTGCTTGTGAACTGAATTTTAACTGCTGAAGGCTGCTGGATTTGCCTTTTCCTTCTGAGTTTGGTGAGTTATGGAGAGATGCGTGGAAGGACTGTGAAAGAGCTGCTGCAGGAGGTGGTAGTTACTGCCTCCTCATCCCTCTGAAATGTCGCTGTCACTCACATTCAGAAAAAAATCTGATAAAGTACATGAAAACTGTGCATTTGCAATGCTTCAGATGATGGCAGGATGGGACCATACGGTGGTGACCTGCCTTGAGGGGAGGTGGTGTCCGTAGCTGCTAGAGGGAGGCCAGCAGCAGGTACAGTTGGAGGTAAGGAAGTTCACTTATAGTAGACACTAAAGCATGAAACAAAAAAATACATTATAGACTTAATGTGTATCAAATAGCTTAAATTAATAGTACAGTTGTAGTCAGGTAACAGTGAGGAGCTTTCAATAATGAATTTTCTATTCTGACTTGCCCTACAACCTCATTAACAGAAACAAAAAAGGAAAAGTGCTGCAACGTAATACATTGTTGCCTTCTGAAACCTCTCTTCTTTTAAATGTGATAGTAGAATTATTTTTCACAGTTGTGTAAGCATTGCATATTATTTTTTTAGTTGGAGAGACTGTGTCTGTTGGAGGCAATTGGAAAGAAAAGGCTTTTGTTTCTGGTGTCTTTTGTTCTGTATGCTGGGCTGAGGACAGTTAAACAGTTTGGAAGAAGTAGAAAATGGTGCTTTTTGGAGAATAATTGAACGTGTTCAGAACGGAGAACTTTTAGTAGTGAGCTGGAGGGCAAGAAAATGAGGAGCATGCAGCAAAATTAAAAACTTGGGAGATATCAAAAAGAGGGCAAGACTTGCTTACTGCAAGGACAAGACCCAGAAACTTGGAAGGAAAAGAAAAAACCTCCCCTAGACAGGAATGTCAGAATTTCTTCAACCCAAATGCCATTAAGTTGATGGGGCTGCAAAAGAACACTGCATAAACAGGCACTTTGCTTGTTTCAGCAGGCCTTATTTTTTGTTTGTAGAAATGGTAGCTAAATTAATCACTTAAATTCAGATTTAGATGCACAAATTAAATGTTTTTCTCAGATATGGTGAACAGCTATAGTTCCCATTGAGTCAATTCCTTCTAGCAGCTGGAGTTAAAAAATGCTCAGTGCTTCTGAAATTGAACTACTTCATTTAGGAACTAGATCAAATGAAGGATTTAGTTAGAAAAGAAGAATTATATTCTAAAAAAAATTCAACCCCCTCAGGCCTCTAAGTGTTGTTTTCTATCTTGTTTGGCAACTAAGAGATTGTTGCTGAAAACAAGTAATAGCTGACTGTGTTAGAAGTTGTAAGTTTTTAGACTCCATCTCCAATCCTGGGCTGAAAACAAGGCCTGTCTATTGAAACACATGCAGGAAAAGAGAGCTTCAGGTAATGTTCTCGAAGATCAATATAGACGTATAATATGTAACATGTTCTGTATCTTATATATAATATGTTTTATATAGTATTATTATTTTCATATAATATTGTATTATCATGTTATGTAAGGTAAATATATGAATCTAATCAAGCCATAATAAATACAGCTACCGGTATGTCTTCAGCAGCTGCCATGGGTAGATGAAGGAAAATTTGACCCTCAGCCAAAAGAAACTGTGAGCAAACGAATCCAGGAGATACAAAGGTGCAGCAGAAATAATGAGTTCAAGGAGCAGAGTTGAAACTCAAACTGCTTAAGAGTCAATCTTTTACTTAGAAGCAGTATTATATATTTAATTTGCCTAGAAATAATAAACAGGAAGGAAAGCACAGAAATGCTGCTTTGCTGTTGACGTAGACCATCCCCTTCAGTTACCTGGCAGAAATAATGGACCGACCAATACTCATACTTTCTATATCGTGTCAAGGTAGCCCAGCACTTTGGAACAACAACAACAACAACAAAAAAAGTAAAAAAAAAAGATTAGTTTGTGCTGATAGGCTTTGCAGAATAAAGCAAGGCTTTTTCTAAATTTAAATAGAATTATTATATACTGGTTGTTAGAAAAAATGAAGGTGAACTGTGCACACTTAAATTTAGCTGCTGCTGAAAATGCTTTCCCAATTTAATTTTCAATTTCTGTTTTCTTCATGAAAAATTTAATTATACTACAACTATTTTAAATCATTCCCTCTTTAATTGCCCTTTTATTTTCACAGTAATCATCTATTCAGATTTTCTACTGTACAGTTTGTACTGAAATTCATGTACTTAATGGCTTTTATTAAAAGTCAATAAATAAATAAAGGACTTTTTTTTTTTTTTTCCTCAGCTAGTCCAATCTCATCTTTAAGTTTGGGTATACCTAAGCTTTTCCACTAGGCTTGGTAACATGGAATAGCAAAAAGATAATTAAGAGCCATGTATCAAGTTTGTTTCACTGATGTTTTAAAATACATTTGTGCATGTCTATTCACATGAGTGCATAAGGATGTAGCTATCACCAGTATGTAAACAGCATAATTTTTCAGGCATAAGTCCAGTAGTAATAACACAAATATACTCTGGGCAAGACACTTGTATCCTGTTTTTATTTCAATATTACTTTTCAAGGAAAAAAAGATGATTCTATAACTGTGAATTTCTTGTAATTGCTGTTTAAACTCCTACCATGATCGAATTTTCTAGAAATGATGGGAATACTTATTTCTGTGGAAAAAAAGTCTCTTTGAAGTCTGAGCATCCTCTAAGAAGTTCCACTATTAAGTCAAGCAAAAAGGACATCTAATCCCAAGTAAAGATGTTCCACAGTTGTAAAAGGCTTCTTGCCTTCAGAGAGCTCTTCCACTAAAAGATTTTTGTTACTCTTTACAGTGATAAAAGCTGGTATAGATTTCTTTGACTGCATAACTAGTAACCTACTGACAAACAAACATGGTTCAGGAGAAAGGTTTGCTTCCTGTCCTTTAATCTGGTGAAGACTTCAGAAAATAACGTAATAATGAGACATTTTGTCCAATTTCAAAACCATGTTTTATGAGGGCAAAACACAACTTTATGAAAGTCTTCAAATGAGATGCAAAATTTATAGCACACTGAAAACAGTCTCCTGTAAGAAGTCTTTACAAAGAAGTAAATTAATCTATTCTTCATTTTTTCCAAATGATAAGGTCTTTATCTTCTGATGTGTAACTTGTGATGATATTACTAGATAGGAGAACCCTGTAACTTAGGTCTTCAAAAAATACTGTTAACTATATATTGTACGGTATTTATTCAGTATTTCATATATAGAATATAATTAGCATGTCTACATAATTAAAAGTATTTTAAAAATATTTGTACATAAACAATTTTTTACAAATAGTCATGTGGAACTATTAGCTATAAATGTAACTTTTACTTACAATATAGAGATAACAGTATTGCAATAATGTTAATATTATACTGCATAATTTTATTCTGGAGTAATCTAATCTTGCAGAAATCCGTTATTGTGATGCTGAGATGCAAAGAAATAGCTACAAATATAAACTAGGGTGATGCCTTTATTTATTAACTTCTTAATTTGGATGTAGGTGGCTCTGCTTACTGAGTCCTACATAACTGGAGAATAATAGTTCTTTAAGGAGAAAATAATAAGGTTCTCTGCCAAACTTGGAATGAGCCAAGAGCAACTAGAGTTATATCCATCTCTTGTGTTTCTCCTTGAAGAAGTTGTGAAAAGCTACACTGAGAAATACTAGAATTTTGCTATACTTTCTGGAGAGAATAGATCAAAATAGAGTTTGAGAGAATGTAGTAGCCAAATGTTGAAGTAATACATGAAGCCCTTGTGTAAATACCACGGCAATTCCTTATTTATTATCAGTAGCTAGAAATAGGGCTGATCTTTGTAGTACAGTTTAACCTCTAAAGCACATCACCTGAGTCTCTCATTTTCAGTGTTATCCTTTGCAGCTGTGCCTCTAAGAATCTCAGGCTCTGGCATGCTGAAATTGGCACTGAGAATTTTTACATCATGTTTTATTAACTTATTTATCAGCCTTTTCTGCTTATGCCCTGGAGAATGAAGCTAAAGGGGCAGGATAGGAGGATGACATTTATTTACACTATCCCCATTAATAAAATCTGTCAATGACATCTCCTGTGAAAAACTGCATTTTTCTTTTCCTGTACATGCAAAGGTACATACAGCTACAGAAAAAAAATATAACCATTACCTAACCATAAAAACTACATGTGGCTGAAAAGATTCATCACAGGAGTATGCTACTTACCAGTTGGTTGATTTATAGGATGTGCTAAGGGAAGGGTTTTATTTTGGGCTCTAGAGGCTTGAAGTGCTTTGAAAAAAAGTCCTGAAACAACAGCTGGGGAACTCACAATGAAAAATAACAAACGCCGTTGTCCTGTGGAAAGTACTTAGTAAAAATTCATAGAATCATAGAATGGCTTGGGTAGAAGGGACCTTAAAGATCATCTAGTTGAAAGCCCCCTGCCCTGGGCAGGGACACCTTCAACTAGACCAGGTTGCTCAAAGCCCCATCCAACCTGGCCTTGAACACTGCCAGGGATGGGGCGGCCACAACTTCTCTGGGCAACTCGTTGCAGTGCCTCACCACCCTCACAGTGGAGAACTTCTTCCTCACATCTAATCTAAATCTTCCCTCTTTCAGTTTAAAACTGTTACCCCTTGTCCTATCACTACCTGCCCTTGTAAAGAGTCCTTCTCCAGCTTTCCTGTAGGCCCCCTTTAAGTACCAGAAGGCTGCTATAAGGTCTACCCAGAGCCTTCTCTTCTCCAGGCTGAACAGCCCCAAGTCTCTCAGCCTGTCTTCATAGGAGAGGTGCTCCAGCCCTCTGATCATCTTCATGGCCCTCTTCTGGACTCGCTCCAACAGGTCCATGTCCTTCCTATGTTGGGAGCCCCATAGCTGATGGCAGTACTCCAGGTGGGGTCTCACCAGAGTGGAGTTGAGGGGGAGAATCGCCTCCCTCGACCTGCTGGTCACGCTTCTTTGGATGCAGCCCAGGATACAGTTGGCTTTCTGGGCTGCGAGCACGTATTGCTGGGTCATGTTGAGCTTCTTGTCAACCAACACCCCCAAGTCCTTCTCCTCAGGGCTGCTCTCAATCCACCCATCGCCCACCCTGTATTTGCGCTTGGGATTGCCCTGACCCATGTGCAGGACCTTGCACTTGGCCTTGTTGAACTTCATGAGGTTCACACGGGTCCACCTCTCCAGCCTGTCAAGGTCCCTCAGGATGGCATCCCTTCCCTCCAGCGTGTCGATTGCACCACACAGCTTGGTGTCGTCGGCAAACTGGCTGAGGGTGCACTCAATCCCACTGTCTGTGCTGCTGACAAAGATGTTAAACATCACTGGTCCCAAAACCGACCCCTGAGGAACACCACTCGTCAGTGGTCTCCACTTGGACATTGAGCCGTTGACCACAACTCTTTGAGTGTGACCATCCAGCCAATTCCTTATCCACTGAGTGGTCCGAAATTAAGTTTTCCTAAGTACTATTTGTGCCTGTGACAATAGCATGTATGGACAATAAAGATGCACAGTTTTGAGCAGTGGAGCTGCTGCACTGGGTAGATCACTGACTTAAAACTAAATGAAGCAATGAATGAAAAGCAATTCTTGTGCTTCTGTTGCTTTCAAACTCAGCAACACTGAATCAATTACACATTGCCAAAGGCTAAAGTCTCATTAGTTGGGTAAAATACAAGAAAAGCAATGAGGAAAGATGAGTCATGGTAAAATGGCAGCAAATGTTACTATACTTCACAGTGTTATTGCTGATCATATTTTCAGCTGGTGCTCTAAGTATTATTTATTTCTTCCAGAAAAGTTACCGCTAAACAATCCTAGCTGGATGCAAGGTGAGATGATGGCAAATCACCAAACATACAATTGGGGATCTCCTCCCAGACATGAGGAGAGTAGGTTTGAATCACAGTGATTTTCTAGGCTTTGGGATTTGAAGGTTCATATTTTCTAGCTTCTCTGAATGTCTGCATTTATACGCACTAACATACACGTATGAGACAAGACTCAAATTCATAACAGTCTGGTAAGGGAGCTGTTAAGAAAACCACTTGCAACAGTATTTTGAGAATTGGCAATTGTGAGTCTTTCCAGACACCAGCAGCAATATACAAGTCTAAGTGGAATTTGTCATGAATTGTCCACCTCCAATGGGGCAAACACACTCCAGAAGCCAACTTGCAATCCAACCCTGCTTGCTGCAGAGAAAAATTTGAACATTCAGCCTCTTTTGCTGGCAGACACTGTAAATGCTGCTTGTGAAAAAATGTATCACTTATTCTAGCCCTTGCCATAGTTCAGAAGTATATATGTCTGTCTCCCAGAGAAAAACATTAACAATTGAATAAGAATTTTATTTCTCCAGTATAATTTTTCCTTGCTACCAGTTTTTAATTGTCTTCTAGCTTCAAGTCCTTTCTCTTATCCTTCACTGGGTTTAGCTGTTCATGTAATAAAGGTTCAGTTACTGAATTGCATGTTTGGTTCTCTGGGATCCGTTGTTATTCAATCCCTTTATGTAATTGATTCCAAGTCCTTGGCTGAGTTTCCAGAAAGGCACTGCCTTGTGAGCCTGAGGTTTCTGCTTGGCAATTTTTTGAGGATTTTATCTGTAAAGCGAAGTTGTATTCATGAAGAGAAGCAATTTCTGAGGTAGTACTTCCATGAAGAGCCATGAAATTGGACGTTGGAAAAAGCTATTATAGGTGTCTTTTATGATTTCAAAATGATTTAATTATGTTTTTCCACATAACTGAGAACCGAGCAAAGTAAATAAAGATGCTAGCTTTTTTTTTTTCTTTTTTTCTTTTTCTCCCCCCCCCCCCCCCCCCCCCCAGTATCAGGAAAAGAGAAGTAATAATCTTTTGGCCTCTCTGGAATGTTTTAAAACTCCCACACCCTTCCCAGCTCTATTGCACCGTTATATCTGCAGCACTAGTTGAGGCAACAGAACAAAGGCAGAGGCTAAAGTTGTCATTTGTCTCTGCAAACTGTCATTCCAGAAGAGGACCAAGACATCTCGGTGTGCCATATAAGGGGAACATGGCATTGCAACTGCCAGGCTGTATCTGCTTGAGGCACAGTAGAGATTATCAACTGAACTTTCTGGGCCATTGAACGTATATGGCGTATATCAATATCTGAAAACACACAAATTCCTTGCTTTACATTGTCAGATTGCCTAGGGGCTTCTACACATCACAGCTCCTATGCTCCACAGAGCACTTGTGACCATGCACAATACAACCCAACATGATTAAAGCTTGTGTGAAATGTCCTTTGGATCCTGCTTTGCTCATGTAAGAGCCAGTCTGGCAACACTGCCTTCCCATCTTCTTGGAGTAGTGAATTAAAGTGCCAACTAATAGCCCTTTACTCCTTGCATGCACCTTCTCCCAAATCTGGGACTCATAGTGCGAGGGAGCGCTTGTAAATACCACCTTTTCACAGTAGTTTGTGTTCTCAGACTCACTGATTTTATTTTTAATAGAGGCTTGATATTTTAAAATATTTTTATTCTGATTTATAATATAATGAAAGACTAAGCAGCAATTTACTGTGAAGATAGACCAGAGATGTGGGAGGCAGTAGCAGAATATCTGCTCTTGTCCAGATGGATTTAGTGCATAATAAAACATGAACTGGGCATATGTTTGTGATGCCTGATCTCAGAGCTCTTGGGCTCCACTGTTCAAAGGTACATGTATGCAGAATAACCTGGGATATTATCAGTCCTGAACAGTGGTATTTTTTGCATTTCTTGAATTATCTTTGAAAAACAACCATGCTGACATTTTTTCTAACCCATGCTACTGACTTGCAGGAGATCTCATTTGCACAGTTTATTTGCTGATGAAACTTGGTCACTTAAAGCCAGTACGCTGTAGTTAGATAATAGGAAAAGTAAGTCCTCTTAAAAGGTATTGCTTAATGGATATTTAGTCTTTTTTCTTAAGCTGGGTACCCAGCAGAACAAGCATACTAAGTACCCCACAGCATAAATGTATAACACAGTCTTCAAGACACATGTTTGTTATCCATATAGATTATGCTTTTGTAAATTGTGTCCCTGTAAAATACTATATGAACTAGTCTAGCACCGTCTGCCTGCATCTCACCACAGGTAATCAAAAAGTGATCAGTGATGGCTGGAAGGCTAAAAGATGCTGAGGAGTATCAGGCACTTAACTCTGCCTGATTTGGGGAGAATCGATAGGCATTCATGACCATTAATGATGCTGTTTCTATAATGTGGGCAAAGGCGAGCCAATCGAAACCTAAGAAGATTCGTGTGACTTAACAGTGACTTTGTATGGGGCTCCCAAGGCATAGAAAACAGAAAAAAATATAACTTTCTTTGAACTTACTGAGTGGTTGAAATGTTAATGCCTGTAGAGGTGGTGCAAGGTCCAAGCCTAGCAGCCACTAAGACTCAGAGAAACACTTTCTAATGGTTTCATTAGATAGAAATAGCAGTACTGAAAATTACAGTATTAACAATTTCATGTGAAACATTTCGTACAAGCAAATTGACTGAGGTTGGTTAACTGAAAATTCCTGTAATGATCTGGTCCTGTGATGTAGCACGTAGTATCAGTTGCTGTTATTTAAGTATAGGAGAGGTTTTCCTGCTTTCTAGTGTCTTCCCTTGGTCACTGGATCTAAATCAGTCTTGGACCAGCGCAAGTGCTGCTCTTTAGACCTCTTGTAGTGCTCAGCCAGCAACTAAGCACCACGCAGCCGCTCACTCACTTCCCCCCACCCAGTGGGATGAGGGAGGGAATCAGAAGGAAAAAGGTAAAACTCACGGGTTGAGATAAGAACAGTTTAATAGAACAGAAAGGAAGAAACTAATAATGATAATAATAACAATAATAAAATGACAATAATAATAAAAGGATTGGAATGTACAAAGCAAGTGAAGCACAATGCAATTGCTCACCACTCGCCGACAGATTCCCAGTTAGTTCCCGAGCAGCGATCCCCCCAGGGCAACTCCCTCCAGTTTATATACTGGGCATGACGTCCCATGGTCTGGAATACCCCGTTGGCCAGTTTGGGTCAGCTGTCCTGACTGTGTCCCCTCCCAACTTCTTGTGCCCCTCCAGCCTTCTTGCTGGCTGGGCATGAAAGCTGAAAAATCCCTGACTTAGTCTAAACACTGCTTAGAAACAACTGAAAACATCAGTGAGTCATCAACATTCTTCTCATACTGAACCCAAACCATAACACTATACCAGCTACTAGGAAGAAAATTAACTCTATCCCAGCCGAAACCAGGACAACCCCAAGTTGTTCAGAGCTACTGCAGAGGTCACTTCTTTCTGAGACATGTGGAGGTGTTGCTGTGTAGCTGCTGCTTTAGGTTCACGAAGCAGGGGGAAAGGTTACTGGTTTGGAGGCACTCCCATAATTGTAACTAAAGCATCAGTTAAAAACCTTCAGAGTCATATTCTGGTCTATTTTATGATAAAACTCTGATTAGTGTAAAATGGCAACAGACATTAATTTGGCAACAATGGTGCCAGTCATGAGTCTTCACTGATGAGGTGTTATAAAGTTTTAGTTTAAAGCCTTAATAAAGAGATTTCCATTCTATTCTGTGGCTTCTCAATCAATAATATTTCAAAACATAAATATTTCCCTTAAGTTTATAGGAAACTCTCATCAGAATTGCTTTCTGGACTATAAAAAGTGTTAAGATATGTAGTATGATTTTGGTACTGAAGTACATTTTAATAAAGGGGATTTTTCTTGTATGAATTAATATGGTTATATGATGCTATACAACAAATTAATATGAACTTTGTATTGCTTAATGTAGATGGACTTTAATACAATTGTTTTTGAATAAGATCTGTGTGAGGAAGTTAGATGTTTCAGTCATCTACAAGAGTCTGTTTTAAGAGACATTGAACAGTGATGATGACATACTGTGAGCTGGCTTCCCATTAGAGCTGGAAAACATGTATAAAACTACAGTCACAGACGCTTCTTCCACTTAGAAGTCCTTGTTATCCAGTGGCTAGATGAGCTAAGTGGAATCGTATACAGGAGTGCGCAGCACTAGTGAACTTACACTGCTTATGTAGTGGGTGACTATTACAGCAGAACACTGTGGGGCTTCAATTATTAATTTATGTTTCCAGAACACTCTGAAAATCACTCGGTAGTTTTAGTTGGAGGTTGTTGTATTAAAAAAAAATAAATATTACTTCTGAGATGACTTCTTAAAATGCATTCAGTAAATGTTTGAAGTTACTGACATGTAGGTATGTGTGCACATATGTATATATTTTTAAAAACAATAAAGCCAAAAGTATAAAGCGTTATTAAAAAATGAATGTTGCTGTCCTGGTTTCAGCTGGGATGTAGTTAACTGTCTTCCTAGTAGCTGGTACCGTGCTGTGTTTTGAGTTCAGTATGTGAAGAATGTTGATAACACTGATGTTTTCAGTTGTTGCTCAGTAGTGTTTAGACTAGAGTCAAGGATTTTTTTAGCTTCTCATGCCCAGCCAGGGCACCTGACCCAAACTGGCCAACAGTGTATTCCATACCATGGGACGTCCCGTCTCGTTTAGGAACTGGGAAGTGGGGGGCAGGGATTGGCCGCTCGGGGACTGGCTGGGTGTCGGTCGGCGGGTGGTGAGCAATTGCCCTGCGCATCATTTGTACATTTCAATCTTTTTATTACTACTGTTGTCATTTTATTAGTGTTATCATTATCATTATTAGTTTCTTTTTTTCTGTTCTATTAAATCGTTCTTATCTCAACCCAGGAGTTTTACTTCTTTTCCCGATTTTCTCCCCCATCCCACTGGATGGGGGGGGAGTGAGTGAGCGGCTGCGTGGTGCTTAGTTGCTGGCTGGGGTTAAACCACGACAGTTGCAAAGATTCAACAGCAGTATGTTTGAGGACATTAAAAAATATCATCAGCAGAATAAGGCTGAGTATATGAGAGTGAACAAGGTCATTGAAATACTTGATGGTCCAAGTAAGTGATATTTAAGAAGCTGAAGTGGAAGATGTTGCTTCATCAGAGAGAAAGCTTATGTATTACCTCTTCTAAAATCTCTAACTTTACTTTTTCAGACCAAAGTGTCTGTAATTAATTTGGTTGACCTCACACTAAAGCACATGAGGAACACTTGTACAGCCCATTATGATGTCCAAACCTTCCAACTGCTTTCAGTTTTAAAAATTACGAATGCAAGGGCTAAATGAGTGTGCCATATCGGTCTTGTCAGTTTGTTATTTCTCCTGCACAACTGCTTGCTACTTTTCACATCCAAAGGTTAACTGTACAGAGTCACAGAATCATAGAATAGAATCATAGAATCATTTAGGTTGGAAAAGACCTTCAAGATCATCGAGTCCAACCAATGAGTCTTACAACAGCACTTGTACGATAGCCTATAGCAACATCTTATGGGAGTTTACATTTGTGTGCCTGTCAATTATGAAATTTCAATCCCTTTTTTCCTTCATTTGGTGCATATAGCATGCATTTCCTATTCCCTAGCGTGTGACTTTGCTTTTTGTTGAATTAAGATACAAGAGCTGGCTGTATTTATTGCCTAAGTAGATAGCTGACTAGTGCAAAAGTCACGAAGGTGACATGTTGTATGCTGTGCCTAAAGAAATGGAGATTTACTGTGCAAGGATGAACAGGCTCCTGTGCCCTGCCAGCTCTGTGCAGCTGTCGCTGCTGGAGGGAAGTTAGGGATTAGAAGAGATGTGGGAGAGGGAGGCGAAAGCATCTTCCACAGGGAGCAATCACTGCCCGTTCTGCCTTCCCACCACCATCTCGCCTGCAGGAGAAGGGAGAGGAAGAGAAAGCTCTTTGCCAGCTCTCCATCTTGACCGTATTCTCTTCCCATTGCCACCTGCCCTCTGCAGATGGTATTTAATCGTGCCCCTTCCCTGTTGTACATTTCAGGCTGCCACAAGGTGAAGCAGTGGTAGCAAGTCTTTGCAAAGAAAGGACAGCCTGTAGGGTCCACAGATTCCCTGAGGTTGGCAGGGACCTCTGGAGGCCATCTAGCTGATGAACCCTCTGCTGAAAGCAACCTCAATCAAGTTGCCCAGCACCATGTCCAGTCGGGTTTTGGATATCTCCAGCGATGGAGGCTCCACTACCTCTCTGGGCAACCTGTTCCAGTGTTCAACCACCCTCACAATGAGAAAGTGTTTTCTTATGCTCAGATGAAAATCCTAGAAAGACTTTTTTGGTGGGAGGAGAATAAGGTTCATACCTCTGGAACGGGAATAATAAAGGACAAGTCTTAGTGAAGGGACAACCCAGGAGAGGGGACCTGCCTCATCAGAGCCAGACTCCTCAGCCATATTTAGATTTCCAGAGTTCCCCTTGAGAGGCTTCCTAACATCCTTTACCTCCCGAAACATTACTGAACTTTTTTCACACCAGAGTGCACTCTGCTTCTGCCACCAGGTGACAGTTTTTTCTCTCCAAGCATTCCTCAGGCACTGAAATGCAGTTTACTTTTATAGGGCTGAGAAATTGTGAGCTAACTCTGTAAATGCATTTTATATGACTATGTCCAGTCTACTAAGAAGCCCACGTGGGCCACTCTTGTTGACTGCCAGTCCTCTCTATAGTTTATCCATTCTACCAGTCTTTATCACTATTCACAAACTTTATTAGCCACTAGTTTCATCTTTGGCTTATTAATGAACATGTTCAGTATTGTCAGGCTTCATATCTTATTAGACACACCTAATTTAATGGTGTTGCGCTGTAACTCAGTGAACCTGCTTCAGTATGTATTCAATACTGTGAAAATACCTAAAACTATAAACTGATTTATATAAACTTAAAAAAATATGTGTATTCTTCTCATATAGAGGCTATCTGTTCTTTTAAATCTATTTCTTGTATCCAGGTTAATAACCAGATAAATGACTCTCTTCTCTTTAGTCATGAAATCACTTACCCAGTTTAAATTTTCCTATGTGAAATTCTCTTTAGCTTATGCTTGTGCTTGTGTATGGCAGCCAAGGTATAACTAAAACAGCAAAAGGTCAAAATAATGAGCCATTTCCACTGGTGAAGCTAATATTTTACTACATGCCTACTACCTGCTGATCTCATCTTTTTAAGTGTTTTGTGATGCTATGGTTGAAGAACACGACATAAAACAAATTGTTTTGAAGCTCAGCCAAATATTGTAGGTCAAGATTTAGGCAGGAAGAAATTTCAATAGTACATCCTTGAAAAATAATTTTATCCGTGAACATGGTAGGGAGATACTATTAGGTAATATTTTGAAGATGGATGTACTCGCATCTGAATAGGAGTGCTGACTGGGGTATGGATTCGGAAGATCTGATTTACTTATTTAAGCTTTGTTCTTCCTGCAACACTCTTCCTTCTTTCTGACTTCATTACGTTGGAAATGACAAAAAAAACCAAACCAAACCAAAACAAAAAACAACCAAAAAAACAAGAAAGAAGAAATCTGTCTTTTAAAAATAGTATCTTGTTACTCACAACCAGCATGAAGTTACTTAGTAAAATGTGCCCATTTTCACTGAACAGTAATCACAGTAAGACACTTCTGGTTTTGAGCAGACTGACAAGTGCATTAAACAAGATGTGTAATTTTCTTGTAAACATAAAGTAGACAAATACATTGTAATGTCTATTTAAAATAATATATTAAGGTGTTCAGCAACTGATTGCCAACACATAGACAGTGATGTGTAGAAAGATCCAATAGAGGGTTGAGATACATCAGGTAGAATTTATGAAGTACAATCTGTGTGCCACCATGCTCAGAAGTGCTTACCCTGAGCAGACACCTTCCCTATTTCAAGTAAAATTTTCTGCATCGCTTGGTGTTACGGACCAAGGTTTCCCAACGTGGAGACACCTACTGATGGGGATGAGCTCTGATACAGTATAGTTAAGACAACTTTTTTCTTATGAATGATAACTAATGTGACAAAAGCTGGTGCTCAGCTTTTACGTGACAGCGTTGTCGTTATAGCACTTGCTCTGGAGGAGGGACCCGGGATTGCCCAGGTGTGCCTTCAGCCTCGGGGTATTCACACCTCATACCCCACCAACCGTTCCCCCATAGCACGCACCGGTCACTACGTCTTACACCATGTAAGATGGTCTTGTAGTGAATCAATTCTGTTTGGAAAAAGGGAGTTTTGTGGGCTCAGAGAATGCACATTGGAGTATGACTGTTGCCTGATGATTATAGTAATGGCAAAGGCTGGAAATACAGCAATCTGTTAATATGTTTTATCCAGTAACTATTTTATGGAAAATGCAGGAGCAGCCTGGTACCCAGGACAGAGCACCATTCTCAACCATCATTTCTCTGCTTATGTCCTAGAAATATTACTGTAACACTCTAGCCTTAGGAAAAGGTTCTGCACTCTGGATTTTAAGCAAATGGAGTTACCTAACGGCAGTCCAGACTTAGACATCTAAGCTATATGAAGGAAAAGGATTGCAGTTATACCCAGGACTTCCAATTTGCTTTAACTTGCTATAGTCCGTTCAGGATGCAGGGTTTGTCAGTTGTCATTCTGGGTTATTGTTACCCTGTCTGTGCATTATACAGAAACCCTGTACTGCCTAATGGATCTCTGGGGCTAGGCAGCTGGAGGCTGGCTTGCAGGCCCTAACTGTAAAGGTCTCAGTCTTTAACGCTTCTGAATTTTAGCGCTTTTTTTTTTTTTTCTTTTTTTTTCTGAATGGGTGGTTTATTTTAGGAAGTAGTAAAAACCAGCTTTAGTCCCCGGTTTACCCAAGGCTCCTGACCATGAGTCAGGAAGCAGCAGTGACTCAGATGGTGCCCGGACGCAGAGGCTGCAGCTTGACCTGGGCTAGCCATGGGAAACACAAAACAGGTGGGGGACGTGTTCATCTAAGCACTTTTCTAAGGGCAAACAGGAATCTTTTTTTTCTAGCCTAAGGTTTTGTTCCCCTTCTCTCCCCCTGGTTTGAGTATAATGGGACATATCTGCCATATATTGCATGTTTTTTGAAATTTGACTCCTTCAGCTTCTCTGCTGAGCTTTGAGGTCACCCATAGCGGGACTATAAGGTTATGAATCTAATCTCTGATTTCCATATTTCTTTTTCAGTGGCGTATCTATCATAACAGAGATATGGGCTGAGGTGTGTGACAAAGTTCAGGGGTTTGAGTTTTTTTTATGGTGCTATAGTCAAAACTAATAAAATGGCCAACAAATGTAAGATAAAAACGTGCTGCCTTATTTCAATCCAGCAATTGAATTCTATCAATCAAGCTACCTTTTTCTGCCGGAGAAGCAAAGTGTAGAGGTTTATATTGTGTGTATAACATCAACAATAACAAACAAACAAAAAACTTAGGGTAGATTACATTAAAGAGTCTAATCTCTAAAAGAATTGTACTTCAAAAACGCGGAAAACAAACTAGAAAAGAAAAATAAGGCTTACGGCATATGGGTGATAAGAATAGTCTAGACATCAGTGTATGAATATTGAATCACAAAAACTGAATGAACAACACAGTGATAAGATCAAGTAAATTCATGAAACACAGCTGCCAAAAAGAATACGAATATTTAAGAGAAAAAAGAATATGTATGGAGTACAATTAGAAGACTAGTTCAGTAACAAGCTCCCCTAAGTTTTCCTTTGGGTATGTTCCAGAGACAAGGAAAAAAGGATTCAGCTTAGTTCCATAATGAAAAATGATGTTTTAGCATAAGATAGAGTGTTGCTTGAGGAATGTAGTAGTAGAAGGAACCTCCTGGGTCATGAATGCAGTTTCTGGTATTTCAGGGGCCTTTCCATATGCTGTCTTTCACAAACCTATCATGATCCATGTCAAAAGCATTTATTTATTTTCTGTCCCTGCTGTTCCCATTCAAAGAGGAGTTCCAGAACCTGATTACAGTAATAGCTAAGAACCTTCTCATTTTCAGCCAGAATTTATTAATGGGCAATTTATAGCCATTTGTACTTCTGCCAATAGCCCTTTAGCTTAAATTGTCTCTTTCCCCGCTGTTGATCCTCTGATATATTCATAGACAGCAGCCATAATTCCTCTTCATTTTCATCTCCTGGCACTAATCAACACAAAAACTTGTAGTGTCCCCTCAGATTGCAGCTCTCCGTTCCCCTGCTAATCCCTGAGGCCATTCTCTGATCCTGCACGAATGTGAGTTTATCCTCCAGATATCCATCAGGGTGGGCACAACCACAAACAGCTGCCTCCTAGAAGAAAAGGACTCACGAGCACCCTGGGCCTTGATATCAACACTTTCTCTATGGGAAATACTTATCCCAATGCTCTCAGAGATGCAGTTCCCTTTTTCCCAGGCAACGTTGCACTGGTAGCGCTTAGTCCTTCTCTGATGAAGTATTTGATGAGGATCCTTTGTCGTTTCAAATTGTGAAGTCCCAAACTGACAGCAGAAGCTCTGCTATTATTCCCTAGGCATATTATCTTGCACTTCGAACTGGTAAACTTGAGCCAATTGCTCTTATTTACTCCAGCTCTGTATCATTGATGATTATCAACATTATGTAATCAGTAAATTTTAATTTACAGAGTACTGTAAAGTTGCCTATGCTCTCCAGCATATATTGTCATTACAAAAAGAGCAGTAGAGGATTTCTATATTACAGATGTACTTATGAAACATAATTGGGAATGCACTACAGCCAAAAGGCCTTATTATCATCCAAGTGGCTCAGGAATAAGGGCATCTAAATGCATTTCACTGGGTGTGAATCTAGTCCTCTTTCATCCTCTCAGGAAAGGCAAAGCTTTTACTGAGATAACTGAGGTATCTTCGTAAATCTGCTCTATTGCTCGACAATCCCCAAGAGCCAAAAAAGTTTTCAGTATTAAGAAACTGCAAGCTGAACTGCTTTTCTTGTGAACAGAAACAGCCAAAACATCTAAGCTTGAGCACCTGGTGTGAACGTATTGTGAACCTCGTGTCAGCTCAGGAGGAACTGACAAAACGGTTAGTCAGATCAATTGGTTAATCCTTTGATCAAAAAGCCATTCAAGAGATGTTAGTTCCTTATATCATTCATCTTGGATGAACTATGATAAGCAGTGTATTTCCTTGAACACCGAAGGAATAAATGAAACCAGGATTTTATTAATATGAAGTCCTGTGGGAGCAGTTTGTCCAAGAAGCTTACAGCTCCTCTGAGTCATTGTCAGAGGTGTATCGCTTTCGGGGAGATGAGATCAGCAGCATCTTTGCCTGATTGACTACTCTCCTATGGGACTACATACCTGGGAGTTAGAGGAATATGAAAGTCAGGAAGCATAGGATTGACACAGGTGTCTTTGAGAAAGCAGGGTGGCTTTTGTGGTAGACCTGGAGCACAACTTTAGAGAGGCTCGTTTACAGGGATGTAGGGAAGAAAGATTGCTGCCCTTCATGTCTCCTGTGGAAGAAAGAAAACACTGAACAAAATGACCTAAATCAGAGCTGGATGAATTGTCAGTACTCCCTGGGCTTGGAGAAAATAGATCATCCTAAAGGCACTCACAACTACTTCTGCTACCCTGTATTTCTGCAAATCTCACGGCTTGCTCTGCAGCTCCAGGTCTTGAATTGTGGGTCTCCTTGCGAGCTATAAAGCTCTGTCCTTTTGCTTTCCCTCAGTGCAGCTTCTTCCTTTAAATCTTGCAGCAGAAATACCATGCTTTGACAAATTCAGAGGTTTCTGTAACTGTGATGAAAGTGGAGAGCTCAGTGATGCTCGTTCTTCACTGCCTATGTACTTTGTAAACCAATTCACATGGAGAAAGGGAGACCAAAGTGGGTGCAGAATTTTACTCTGATACAAAAGCAAGGCAGCAAAGAACAAGAAATGAGCATCCCTGACTTTTCTCTCTTTAAATTTCCTATCTGGAGCATTAAAAATGTCAGTGTTCGCTGCTTCATGATTTTTCTTTGCCTCCTCACCTCTTTCCAAGAAACCTGTTACAAATCTAACCAAACCATAAATGTGTACAATGTCTTCCACAGCATGTCCTTCAATACTTCAAACATTTCCAGAGGCAAACAAACTCCATTTTCTTCCAAAGGTTTTCAGGATCAGTTACTTAAAATGAAGAAAACAAAAGAACTAGTAAAATAGAAGATATATTTCCTTACCCTTGACGTTGTTGTCGTTTTTTTTTTTTTTGCTTTTCTGCTTGTGGATTCCCCTGGCAGGTTTAACAGATCAGCAATAGAGCAAAAATGTTCTGGGGCATGAAGGTGTCTCTCACACAGGCAATAAGAAAGCTTTTCACTGGAGCTGTGAATGGAGGCAAATTACTGTTGTAATAATCTGATGGATGATTTAGTGGGGGGAAAATGTTAGTCTGAAGTCAGAAACATATGGCAGTCAACAGTGCTTCTTAAATGTGTTTGTGGGAAAACCTGGTGTGCTTGAAGAATTCCAGGCTGGCTGCCTGGCCAGCCTTCTCCCTCCAGGGAAACTGGTAAAAGTAGTTTTAGTGTAAAACGTGGAGGGAAATGATGGGTTGCTTCTTTTCCTAGCTGGCTAAAATGACAGAAGATATTTTGTTTTTCTCACTGGTCCAGTTTTAGCTGTCTGAAACCATTATTGACAGTGGACCATGAAACATGTCCTTTGAGAAAATAAATTTGAAATTAATTCATCAATTGATCAATAGGATCAGACAGTATTAACAATAAAGTGAATGTAGGGACTTGTGTAAGGGAAGGAAGTATAAGTAGACTACTTCCTCAGAGAAGCCCTTTCTAAAAGCGTAGCAGATGGGATGATGACACCAATGAAGTTGTGAGAGACAGCATGAGAAATAGAACAGTGCGGAAAGAATGAAGGTTGAGATGTGTGACAAGAAATATTTTTGGCAGAAATGGTCTATCCACAGCACTTCGGTTATACTTACTCTAAGGAAAATGCAACTGTTTTGTTGTTAAAAGCCACCCACGTGATACTGCAATGATTTAAAATCAATTAAATGGAACAGTGTTTGTGAAACATACGAGCAGATAGACTGTTTTTATTAATTTTCCCTTAATGGATCTCACTTGCCAATTTATCGTTGCTGTTCTCCAGCAGCCTTTACTGGCTGTGTACAAGTCCTACTATTCTGGTTTAAGCTGCTGGCTGTCTGCACCCGCTATGGAAAAAGTACAAACTAGCCAAGTCCTGTTTGTGAGTCAAATAGTTATCATCTGGTAAAAGCTCCTGGCTGTACAGCATCAGACAAATATTTGAGGGAGAAAATTATAGGTTGTAAAGGATGGTTGATCCATGTTTGCTTAGAAAATGAAATTTATATGTCGATTTTGTTCAGATAGAAATACTAAATAAACACATACTACCTAATCAGCCTTGGTTCCAGCTCCACGCCCCGGCGTGCAGTTCCATTTCATGTTACCTTTAGGGAAGTTTCCTGGTTTGCATTCTGCGTGGGACTTGTTCTTGGAAAGGTGTAATAGATTTAAGGACTGGACTAGGGACAAGAAACCAACAAAACAAGCTACAGCCAAAAAATGTATTATCTTCCTATTCACAAGGGCACAAAAGGTAGAGAAATAACCCACAAACCACTTGGAAAATGGGCAGATTTAGACAGTGGGTGGTTTATCAGCCTCTAGTCAGTCTGTAGATTGTGTGGATTACAGAATTCTAGGGAATGCCCTGAGATAATTGTGTGAAACCTCTTTGTTTTTAGAATAGTTGCATTATAGTAAGTACTAAGTTTGGGTGCCAGCCACATCCACTTTTCTCCCAAAATTGCAGCTTTATTTTGACACCGGCAGACATTCCAGAATTGAAGCCCCAGGGCTCAGATGCTGAGGCAGACTCCTTTTCATATGCATTTTCATTCTACTCCCAAGTAGAACTTGATGAATAATGATCAGATGGAATAAAAGTGCCCAGATATTAAAATACAGATTTCTCTTTTTTGTTAGGACATACCCAGTTACTTAAAGCCAACCCTGTACCAGAACCTTTCTCTGTCCATGTGCAGATTATTTTCTGATCCATCTGCATATAGGTTTGAAAAATATCTTCAGATCAACTCTTTAAGCTGTTTTCCTCAATCCTTTTCTTACTTTCCTGGAGGGAAAAATGTTGTTGTTCATTAAAACACTATTTTTTTTGATCAGCACAATTATTGATACATGTCATACAGCTTGGGGCTGGGAAGTGTTTGAGGTTTTTTTGTTTGTTTTCATGCTGTTTCATGCTGGAAAACACTACAGTGTATATTTCTACAATATTTCTTCTGGTTGCTAGCATCATGCCTTGTGCTGATGTATGTATTTAAGCGATAGATTCTATGAAGGACTTCAGTACTAATGACGTATATAATGGCCACTGTTTATCCAGCATTACGTGTCCAATGTTAAAATATTGAGCTAGAACGTATTCCCATTGATTGCTGTGAAGGTTATATGTGTATCGATAAATCAAAACAAGCTTTAAAAAGATAGAAAATCAATTGATATGAGGAATAGGAAAGACATAGACGTTGAAACCTTTCTCATAACCTTGGCTGTTTTTTATAACTATAATCTAACTGTTCGAGCTTTTGTGTTTGGGTTTGTGGTTTTTTTTTTTTTCCAAATTGTTGCTTTGACTGAAAATGACTGATGTGCAAAAAATGGATGTCTAAGCAGAGCAACAGTACACCTCGATAATAAACTTGTTAGCACCTTTTGATAGAAATAAAATGCTGATTTCTATTTATTAACTTGCTGAAATGCAATTTTCAAGGCAAGTGTTTTGCAATGTATGTGTCAGATTTCCAAACCCAGCTAACATAAATGATAGTGGTGTTTCCTTCCTGAGACATGCACTTACCTATATATAAAAGTTTCTAAAATTTGCAATTTAGGAATAATAAAAACATTTAGTGACATTTTGCTCTAACTAATATAATTTACAGAAATGCTACCCAAATGCCAGCAGATGAATTGCCAGTACAAATGTGCCATTACCAGGAATGGCACCAGGTGTTACTGTGGAGATGGATATGAAACAAGCCGTGATGGAAGAAGCTGCACAGGTAAACACGAAATACGCTGTAACAGCAAGACCCGGGTATCAGGACCTCCCTGCTGCTGCTTTGGTGCTCTTGTGCCTGCGCCCCAGCAGTAGGTAGTCTTCAGTTACTGGAAGGAAAGCGTCTTCAGCCAGACTGGAGGAGGTGAGGAGTGTTTCCCCCTGCTCAGCCAAGCTTACCGCTCGTTTGTGCGAGCTGCTCTCCGGACCTCGCTACCAGGAGACCCTGTAAAACTTGTAGCGTTTCGCCTCGTGCCCATAAAGTCACACCTAGATTAGAATTTGATGAATGAACACTCTGAGATCATACAATTTAGCTGGGAATGTTATTTCGGCATAATTAATTGTAGACTGAAATGGGTGTTCTTTTCCATTTTTGAAATATATGACTTCTTAGTTCTCTATCCAGGTATTTGTTTCTTGTTTTATTTTTTCTCTTTTTATAATCATATTGGAGTTCTGTTGCCTTATGTATATGCTCACTACCAGTCACTCCTCTCTCCAAGTAATAGTGCTAAGCCAGATTCTTCATAAATGTAATTTATTATAAGTTCTTTTGCTCCATGGTTGTCATGTTTTGTGATTAAAAATATAACTGAAGAAATAATTTTAACAGCAGTTTTTTAAAATGTCAATTTATTACTTAAACCCTCAGCCACTGTTAAATAGCATATCTTGATTTTATGGTATTATGCCTATATACCCTAGTTGAGAAAATTGTTCTTTATATTTATTAGAGAAATATATAGTTTTTGGTGTAGTGGATGATGGTTTAATGTAGAAGTTGTGACAGTTCATTTAAGGAACTATAAGACATTGCCAGCATAAATAGGTTGAGAAGGATAATAAATTATTTCCTCTCTTGAAATGTTGCTTCATTCATCAACCGTGATAACTAGTGGTCTCTAGTATGAACAAGAACACAAATGTCTTCCTAACATGATGTAGACATTGGACACTACTTGAAAAATGAAGGTTTTATCTTTCAAAATTAATAGCTATTGAACTTGAAAACTCCTAGCCTTCTGTTTGCTTACTGGAGTGATTTCAACAGCCAACATCCATGATAAGGTCATGGCTTGAGAAGGGGAAAACATAAAGCATCATACCATAGTGACTTAATGACTTAAACTTTCCTCTTATAATTCTGATTTTTTGTTGAACTTCTTTTTTTTTGTAATCCTTAAACAAGATCTCATTAATGTCCCTTTAGATTTGAATGAATGCAATATGTACGGAAGCTGTAGCCAGATGTGTGTAAATACAGATGGATCATACACTTGCAGCTGTGTGGAGGGTTATGTACTTCAGCCTGATAACAAATCCTGCAAGGCCAAAAATGGTAAGTTTTAACATCTTTTTACCTTAATGAAAATATTTTGTGTTTTGGTCCGATGTAGAGGATATGTATGAAAAGATAGACAAACACAGAAGAGATGGACTTTCCTTCACTCTACTACAAAGAGCCACACTACAACCCTAGAAAAACTTTTCACGTATTATGACAATACTCCAAGGGAAATATTTGAAGTTATTATATGGTTATTATTAATTAAAGTGAAATACTCAATTCAGCCAAGAACAGTTCCCAGGTTCCCTGCTCATAAATAAATCAAAGATTTACCTCCCACAAAAAAAAATAGGCTGTTTACTCTGGGAAGACAACGGAGATAGTGAGAAGACAGAGGAAATGATTGTGAGGTAATTGTATCCTTAGGTTAAAAAAAGACATGAGATTGCCCTGTCCTTGCAATATCCCAAGAGGTGAATTTCATGATATACATATTCACACTAGGCTTTTCGTTGCTTGGTGCATGTTTTCATTAGTAATAGTGGCCTGGGTATTTGAGGAAATTAGTGAATTGTGTTTAATGAAGTGATATTGTACACAGTATTTTCTTACTCAGCATATTGAATTAACAATGCTTTTATATTAAAAAAACCCCAAAGTTCCTTAAGCAATTATTCGACATCCACAATGATTCAACACCCAAGTATAAAGCTGTGTTTGTTATATATATTTTGAGTCTTCCTTTTTTGTAGTTATTTTGTCATCAGAAAATAGGAAGGTCTACTGTTTTTTTTGAGGCTTCCTCACATGAAGAACATTGCTAAATATGTTCTGACTTGAGCACCAGTAAGAGTTACAGAGTTTTTTACTGCTTGTACCAAGTTTTGTATTGATCCACACAACATAGCTGAGCAATTTTTTAAAAATCAACAGCGAAGTACTGTGAGATAAGAAAGTCCATACAAAGTAAAAATATTTTAATATTCTTCCTCCACTACATGAAAATCAATAACACAATTCTAGATCAGGAAATCCTCATGGTGCCAGTACTGGGCTTGAGATGAGCCTTTGAGTTTCCCTTCTTAGATCCAGCAGACTGTGTAACAACTGAGTGTTGTAGTGAGCTGCCAGTGTCTTGGTGGTCTTGATGAAATGAATCAGATTAACAGAGGAGAACTACTCCTCTGTATTTTTTAATACTTGATCATGTTTATTTTACAGTAGTTTTCACTTTTTCTGTTATTTTCAGAAAGGAATCACTACTCATTAATCAGAGAAATCACTGCAGGACAGTACGAATCAAAATCACGGTGCTGCAAAGAAATGAGTGTTGCTCATTACATTGTTTTTTTTGTGTAAACACAACTTTTCTTTGAATTAATGCTGGATTAAATTATCAATATGATGAATATTTGGGCAAATACATCATAGGTCACAGACGTCAAAAAGATGCCAGGAACAGTAATGGAGGTGCTTTTATCGCAGAGCTCTGCAAGAGCTGCAGTGACTTGTAATAGCTTATGTTGCTTCACTGGGCGCAGTTTACTGTGTGGAAAATAGAGAAGTTTCCACGTGCCGGCAGGTCACTTTCCTACACCCTTACTGTTACATTTGTAGCCTCACTGATCATACAAGCTGCTTTTCACAAGTTTCGGCCTCCTAGGATAAGGTTTGAGCAGGGACAAAAGCAAGGCTGGTGGAAAGTATCTAAAATGTGTAACAGATCACAAGTTGGAAATGAGTCCACGTCATCCCATTGCGCAGGGGTAGAGGTACTATCTTGATATGTATAAGTAGGATTATTACTTCCAAGATGTATGAAGTAATCCTGCTACTTACTCAATACTGGGAGGTCTTCAGCTGGGATAGGACATCCAGTAAGGGGCACCGCGCAAGGCAGCTGTGGATCAGTAGAACAGAATTCAGGAAAAAAAGGTGTCTAAGGGAAAAAAAAAAGAGCACTTAGAAAAAATATCAATTTTTTTTTCCTTAAAAAGCCTGAAGGAAATAAGGATGAAGAGAGCAAGCTATCGGCTTTGTCTACATTTGACAAAAGTAGTTGTCAAATAGATAAAGAAAATGAGCTAAGGAATATTCTGTTCTGTGTGTAAAAGGTATGAAAGATAAGAAGCAGCAGTAGAGGTTTAGGTTAGGTTAGGCATTATGTAAAACTTTCCATGTTAATAACAGCAGATCTGCTAAGAATATGAATTGCTATCCAGGTTGAGATCCTAGATATGGCACAATACGCAACACCAAACTATCAGCCCTTTGCCACATCTCGGTTGTCTCTGTAAATTGAGTGGGAGGTTTCTGAATATTTACGAGTAAAGAAGCAGGGGACACAGTGGAGACCCCAGGTACCGAAGGTGCCGACCGGGTGACACGTGTTGGTGGGCACTGGTCCGGAGGAGCCCTGTTCCAGTGCGGTGGCCACTGGAGATCCCCAGCAGCTCTTGCACAGCCTTGGAGCCCATCCCTGCGCAGCCGTCTTCCCGCGTGTGGTACGGTACAATTAGCAAAGAAGTTCACAGAAGCTACTTTTTTTCTTACCCTTCAGGCAGCCAAATGCTTGGCTGTGAAGGTGGTAAGGTTTATCCCTCATTAAATTCTGCATTTTCTTCCTCAGCTCATTTAAATAGCTTTGGAGCCGGAAACTTTTAGCTGCACCGTACCTTTGGGAAGGATGTTAAAATGGGTATCAAAACAGCTGGGGGCACACCATGGTTTTTTCCAGACTTTTTAACCACACTTTCTTTTATGAATAAAGCAGCAGTTAATGACTTCTTCCGAGGGGAAAATGAAACAAAACATAGCTTTGCTGAACAGAGTTTTAGAACTTCTTTGTTTACCAAGTTTGTATGCCTATATCGCAAGGCCTGAATTTGATGAAAAGAATATTTAAGGAAACAAAATTACAGAATTGGAAATCTTTAGCTGAGGAAAAAAAAATTATCTTTCTTCCAAAAGTTCCTGGTATATCTGCATAGCCTATCTAGAGAGAAATGCCATGTGATAAGAAACATTTGTCATGTAGATAAAGCAGGATGAACTGATAATGATTAAAGCAAAAAGCTTTTTCTGGTATTTAGAAAAGATTCATCACTCTTAAATTGATTCACAACACAGTTTTCTTGTAAAATATCACAGAACTAAGTTTTGAAGCTTTAGAAATAAAGCAGCCCATTTGTGGGGTATATTGTGGATAAACATCAAAAATTAATTCCAAAATAGAATCGGACTGCATTTTATTCAAGGCCACTAAATATTTTTCAGAGTTTTATACAATACAGGTATTGCTAAGAGCAAAGTGCTTATAATTTACAATGCATACCTCAGGAGAAGGGTTTTTAAGCTGCTTGTAAACACTGAATTTTTGTTTTTATCCTTTTCATGTCATTGTAGCGGGGGAAGGAAAAAAAAAAAAATTGCTGGCATTTCTGAAGCTTTTCTTCCAGAGGAGAAGTAGGACTGTTGGCAGTGCAAAATGCCTTAGTTTCTGATTTGTTGTGACATCACTTATTGATCTGTATTTTAGACAAGATCGGGAGGGGGGAAATGCAAGTCTTTCATCTTTTCCACTACTCTATCTTAAACATAATTCAAAGGAAGATGCTTTCATTTTAGTCAAGAGGGCTGAATCATAAAACTTTCCTGGATTAGAGAGCTCTTTACTTCTTATCTTTCCTATAAAATGGGGGGAAAAAAAAAAAAAAACCAACCTTGTGAAAAAATAACACACATGAAGTCCAGTTATTTGAAAAGTTGCTGTCAGCTCGCTGTAACTCATCCTAGATCTGTCCACTAAACTTTTAAGCTTTGTAGATTCTGCTCTTGAGAAACAGACAAGCAGTTTTCGTGAGGGAGAAGACATTTTTTTTTTTAATCTTCTTTTTTGGTTTTCATCTGCATTATACAATACAGTAAGATGCTTTAAATATTTTTTGTAGGAACTTTCAATATTTTTGTATAGTTTTATCATTAAAATAATTTTACTCTTTTTTTTTTTTTTTTAATAAGTAATTATGAAATCAGCCTTTATCTGAGCAACACTGAAATAAGCAGGGTACCTACCCTACTGTGAAAAAACATGATTAACTGATTCAATCCATTGAATTATTTCATGTATGGGCTGCTTGAAAAAAATAATTTCAAGCTCAGTAATCTAGTTTCTGGAGAAGTTCTGCCAGAACACAGATGTATTTTTAATGTTTAATAGTGCCTGCTGAGCAGAAGCTCTTAGCAGTGCCACGAGTCCTTACGATTCCTTTGTCTGCAGCCAGGTTTGATTACAGCTGCTGCTCAGGAGGTTTGACGCTAATTCTTTTTCAGAATTCCCTTATGTCTTAGACATTAATATTAAAATACAGCCTTTCTCAGAGTTTAGTGAGGTATTAAATCCTTGTTACAGTTGTCAGTAGGTCAGTTCAAAATAGTGCAAGACGGGATATGGTTCTCTATTGCAACCTGGGACAATTGAACGGCCATGCTGGCTTTGTAACTACAAACAGCTCCTGTGTAGCTGCCTTCTCTTGAAGGCTTTATAGATTGCAGAGAGTGGAAGTGCCTTACTTAACACAAAGTGTAAGAGCAAAACTGTTAATAAAGGATTTTTCTCCCTGCTGCTGGTTGGGAAAGGTGTGATTGAACCCAGAATTAGGCAGTGGTATTATTTTGTGGGAAGGGAGAAGCTGAGCAGAGAGCTGCTACATGAAAAAAAAAAAAAAATCCCCCAAATTAGCACGATGCTGATGGAAACATACCTTTTGTACCAGTCTGGGAAGTCTCTGGGGTGAATGGGTGATGGAGACAGAAGCTCTTAAGTCTGGCTCTCTTCTGATGAGTAGCAGAAGTTGATAAGAAAGAGGGGGAAGAGAGATTTACGTACACCAGCCACCTGTTGACTGCAAATGGACCCACCCGGCAGATTTCAAATAAAATTGCTTAATAAGAACCCCACTGCCTTCTCTTTTGGAAAAAGCAAGACTAGGGAGCTTCACTTGTGGCTTACACCGCAAGGGGTTGTTTCACAAATAAGTTCAGTCCCTTCAGTTGTTAGGTATCTTCTGAAATTTTTAGAAAATTCTTATGCACGGGTAAGACTGATGTATTGGTGGAAGTGAATGTGAGGCGAATGAGGAGAGTCAGTAAGTTCGGGAAGTAATGCTACAGCAGTGTGGTTTTGCAGATGTCAGTGTGGGATTTATTGGGGAGGGAAAAGTATGTTACAAGGTAGAATATACATTATGGAATGAGGAACAATAGGAAGAGAGTAAATGAAATCCACTTTAGAAAGAATACATGCTGATCCTATATAGAAAAGAAGTTTTTTACATGACAAAATAAAATAAAAAATTAAAAAAAAAA
Organism: Haliaeetus albicilla; assembly: GCF_947461875.1. NCBI lineage: Eukaryota > Metazoa > Chordata > Aves > Accipitriformes > Accipitridae > Haliaeetus > Haliaeetus albicilla. The sequence continues at coordinate 6,229,684 of NC_091486.1, forward strand.
TCATCAAACGAGATGTTCAAATAAAAACAGATAGTACCAAAGAACAGAATTTAATGCCTACTTCTGTGGATTTGAGTGAGACCACTAAGCACTGTATTCACTGAAACATTTTTTTCTCTTTAATTAGACTTGCTGATGAAGTATTATTTGTCAAATCCTTTTATTTATGCAATTATTTTCTCCATTTAGACAGCTGGAATTGCTTGGTAAAATTTTGAAAACTTTATTAGGTAGAATGTTGACCGAAAGTACTACTTGTCAATATGGCACTTAAACATTGATTTATTCCTTTGAATACAAGCAGATTACATTGGGGTGAGAGCTCTTGGCAACACAAATATTTTTCACATATGCTTGCAACTGCAGTGTGAGTTGCTATGGTTTAGGATAATTTTTTTAAGTACAACATCCAAAAGTTTGCTCACCTGACAACTTTATTTAATTTAACAAATGAACAGGACGAATAGACATGTTGTAGTGCTGTTGACCATGTTGCAAAAGACAACAACAACAAAAAAAGTCTTTCACGTGAACATACTTCATTGCAAAATTAGAGACCATTGTTATTCCAGTTAAACCTGAAGCAATTTTTAGGGTCACCATATCTTCCTCTCTCAGGGAATCTTCTCGGAAGGTCCTGCATCAGCTCAGTCTCGGTTGGAGCAGGACTCCAAATGCTGAACAAATTCTAATAGGCAGGGGATTTTTCAGGAAGCAGTTTCTCTGTCCTCTATCTTAAACACATACATGTCTGATGGTTTTTCCCAGCCAATTCACATAATATTTTATGTCAACAGCAGTTCTTTATAATAAATTGAAGCAAAGCGATGTTACCCACTGTTTCTAATGAAGGAGTTCTTCCCAGAAAAAATGAGGGAAACTACTGGCATATGGTTTTGATACAGGTGTCCCCCTGACAATTCTGGATTAACTGGGACCTTATTTCACTTTAAAGTACTAGTCTAGATCTAGAACAAGATGTCACTCAATGTCAGCAGTGGCACCATGTATAACAGACTCCTCATCATATTCATTTGCAGTTGGGTAAGTCAGATGCATAACTGCAAACCAGCCCTGGATGTTTGAGACAGTAATGCAATTAAAGATACACCCAGAGCAAGAACAGCTGCTTTTGTGCCCAATAGCACTCATCCTCATGCTAAAAATAATTTGTCTCAATGAGAGTTGTTTGTCCCTCTGTGTGGATAACGTAACATTTTAAAGTTTTAAGCTGAACTGGAACATTTTGTATTTTAAGATACATATTCTTCACTATTGGGGTTTTATTGTTTCCTTCATTATTCACACATTGCTCAAGTATTTTTATAAATTACTAGCAGGATTTCTAGGCAAAGTGATTCAGGTGAACGTGACAACACTTTTAAGTTGCATGTAATATCTTCACATGAATTGCTTCTTCGTATTTTTTGTTTGTTTGTTTACTGTGACATTAACGGTAACCTATTGGAAAACTAGGCATTCTTTGTTCCCTTTTGGCTGTCAGGAAACTCCATTGCATGATGCTTTCTCCTTTATAATGCACGGTATTAGGCCCATCATCTGTACGATGTAGCAAGGTTTCACTGCATTGAGTTTTTTGTTAGGTTGGTTTTAATTTTTTATGGCACCATCCACTCCGCAGTTTTTGTCTTACTTTACAGACTCTAATATGAAAAGTACCTTACCATTTTGTGTGTACTCGTAAGTTCTGCAAGTTTTCCTGGCCTTCATTCTTTTAGAAATGCCAGTAATCTGGATAGAAATAATTTGCATAAGTTGTATTTCATTTTATGACTTAGGCATGAAAAATGTTGCAATAATGATACTTGGAATTAAACAGAAGCTGTGGGGCTAGGGTAATTAATTTTCTTTAATGATGTGAACCATTAGAACAGCAGGATAAAATAGACTAGTAATTTGGAATATATGACAGTTACAAAAATAAAAACAAAACCAATTTATTATATCTCCTAAAACATGCAGGTAGGAACATTAAAAACTACATTAAAAGTGAGAAGATAAATATGATATACGCAGTCTCTTAACCCTTTAAATTCTCTTCGCTTTGTTTTTAGAGCCTGCTGATAGACCTCCTCTTCTTCTGATTGCAAGCTCTGAAACAATTGAGGTCTTATACCTTAATGGAAGCAAAATGTCTGCCCGAACTCCTGTAAAAGGATCTGCAATTTTGACACTAGACTACAGCTACAAAGAAGACACAATTTGTTGGATTGAATCAAGAGATCTTTCAAGTCAGCTGAAGTGTACCAAGATAACAAAAGCTGGGAAGTTAACAGATGAGTGGATGATAAACATTGCTCAGTATCTTCACAGTAAGTATTTGACAGCGTTTTAGCAAAACAGTAGCGTCTGTCTCGGCAAACTGTTCCCCGAGCCTTCAGAAGTATTTTGGGGCTTGCTGTTGAAAATAGTCTTAAGGCATTAAATATTGCAACTCATACTGAAGCACTTTTATGTTTCTCACTCCTATTATATATATATATTCAGTATGAGTTGCAATATTTCTATCTATGCAAAGTTTTTAAAGATGTGCAATTTTATAGACTAAGTATAACGTGTGGATGTTATAAAAACAGCGCATCAGAAGAACAAATGTAAAATGCTTCATTTTCTCTGGGAAAGTAGTGCTACATAAAGCTTGAAAATGATTCCTTGCTACTGGGACAATATTAACAATGAATTAAAGAGACACCTGCTTATCACATTTGCTGTCAACTATCATAGGTATGTTAGTTCTTAAAAATAACAAAATATTTCCTGACTTACTGGAAATAAATTGCTGCCCTTTTTTGCAATTAGGACAAAAAAATTTAAAAAGACCTGAACCCATCATACTGAATTAGTCCTTGGCATTACAGCGTTATTTCTCAATCAGCTTTTCAATTTGTGGAACGCTGTTATCTTCTGAATGAGGTATTCATCCACTTACACATTCTCATGTGAACAGACTGCAAAATAGCATGCAATAAAAAAAAATAATGCAATTTTCTTCATCTTTCACAGAAGAGCTGTCCACGGATCAGCTTATAAACCACAGCACTGAGGAGTGCAATGGTGGTGTTAATAACAGCCTTCTAAAAACTCAAGACTGGAACTTAAGATTGTACCTAAGATTTTGAAAAATCCTTTTAAGGAGAGAAGGGCTTCAAAGAATAGCTCTGAAGGGATCTCAAACTCTCTGACCATCTGGTTCAGGAATATTCAAATCACAAATTTGATTATAAATCTTCGAAGTGCATGTCAAAGTGAAGAATTCTTCTTAGAGATTGTGCTTTAGACTATCCAGATAGCTGTTGTAAGATGTGGTCATTTCTGCTGAGTAAGCGCAGGTTGTTTAACCTATTTTCCTAATTATATATTTACTAGAATAGAAAATTAAATTTAAAAACAAACAAACAAAAATAGGATTTGGGTTTTGGGTTTTTTTTGTTCACCATTCATTGTGACTATTTTACTTTTAGAGGACTCTCTTATCCTAGATGTAATGTATAGGTGTATTTTTTTTTGTCTTCTTCCAATTTTATTCAGGTTTTTTTCATTTATTGTTGTATTTTAGAGAGCTTTCCATACTTCAGATATCTAAGAGCCCTAAAAAACTTGGTGGTAGTATTTGATTGTGGTTTTTTAATTCACTCTGTTATTGATATTTTATTTTCTTTTCCTTTTAGTAAGAACAATCAGATTAACTACAGTCCTTACCAAATTTGTTTTGTGTTGAACTGTACGTGTGTCAGTTCTGTCACTTATCTTCATCATCAGAGCGGACCTTAGCACTATGTTTTGTAGTTCTCCACCAGTTCTCTCCTGCATTCGTCTCCCTCTCTTCTCTGCATGTGAAGAGAATTGCTAATCTCTGTGGTGTTCAGATCTGCATTAGTGCATCTGTTTGCAAAATTAAGGCTATATGATGGGTTTGAAATGAATACAGTGCCTGGAATTAATGAGCTAATCATTTTTCATAGTACTAGTCCACATCAGCCTGTGGTCTCTAATATTTTTCTGAAACTTCACTGTAATCGTTCAGTCTTGTTTAAATGAAGAATAGAAATTCCCACAGACGTGAATCGACTGCAGAGGCTTGTTCCAAATCCTTGTTTAATTTTGATTTGGGCAATAGTGCTTGGAGACTTAGTGAAACATTGCTTGGGGTCAGGCTTGGCGATCTGACTGACAAAATCGAGCAGATTTCACTGTGGTGGTGTTTTTTCCTAGGCACACACATCCACAGACGCTCTTCTGTGGTTGATGCAACGGAGCAGTGTCAATCCCCATGGTCTGGGCATGCTTCCGAAGAGGGACAAGTAGTGTGAAAGCTGCTTTTGTCCCACTCCTGCTCCCAGCCCGGCGGTGAACGGTCTCCACAGACTGCTTCACTGGGGCGTCCGAGGCATGAGACAGCACGGACAACATGCTGCTCTTTATGGGAATAATAACTTCCAAAGGTTCAATCAGAACTCAGCTGTTGCAGATTTGTTGGTTGGTTTTTTTTTTCCCCCAGTACTCAATGCAGAAATTATCCGCCTGATTAGTATCTTCCCTTCCAGACATATACCTGGAGTTTTGCCTGCAAGGACATGGCAGGAGTCTCATGTTACTGTATCTATTATATATGCCTCCACACATGTATAGGTCATTTTGTGGCTACTGTGAAATTGAGTTTTAATTTTAAATTCTTCCTTTTCTTCCCTCCACCTTCTGTTACCCATCAGATGACTTCTGCTATTTCTCTTCATCGTACAGCACTACATCTAATGAGGCAAATTAATTCATTTTTAACTCCTTGTCAAGAATTTCAGCCTGAGCATTTTCAAGTGTAATTGTGTTCTCTGGCAGCTCAAGCCAAATAAATGCTCATGCCCATGGAGTTATTCACATAAAAATGGAAGGTCCGTCCTTCATAGGAAACTTTTTTTGTCTTTATGTGTAATCGGAAAGAGGATATTCCTAAAAATATTAGGAAAAAAAAAAAGAAAAAGTGTTCTTAGCAGTGTTTGTGGATTTTTTTTTTTTTTTTTTTTTATCCCAGTCTTCTAATCTGTTCTTTTTATTAGTGGAAGAAAACATCTTATCTGCATATGACACAAAAAGTGGTAGAAAAGTCAGTTATACAAAGTGATTGGGACTGCTTGAAGTGGACTTATTCAAAGTGTTTGTTGTATTGAAGGCAAGTAAGTCTTGTAGTTAGGAATAAAGAATGTAGATCATATTTTAAGACGAAAGATGACATTTAGGAAAGCAGGGACTATGAAAATGACTTTGTTTTCATGATAGGTCATATAGTACCAGCTCCAGGTAGTAAGCATAAGCTTTGGATTCACAGAAGAAAAGAAATTAGGGTCCTTTGGTATCTAGCATTCTCCCTCAAAAGACAGTCCAATATGACTTCATTTTGGGGTGTATGTGTCCCAGATGGATACAGCCGGATTCCTCTGAAGAGCAGTGTTAACTTGGTCTGCAGCTGTACCTTATTCTGCATGAGGGTACAGAAGGCAGAGAGGCTGATTCCACGCTCGGGTGTTGCTTGCTGCGGGGGAACGGGATGCAACTCCAGTGATGACATTCCCTGTGCTTAGTTATTAAGCTAGTTTCAGGCTTGTAGGATTTATTATATCATGGATAGGTTTTGTTTGATAGTTTTAGCCTTTTAAATAACGACAGGTTTCTGTAGGCATGGTAACATCAGCACAGGCATTCTTGTCTTAGCCAAGGTTAGGCATTGGCAGGTTGTTTCGTCTTTGTCTTTTTAAGACCTAGAAGTTTTTGGAAGAGAAGCTGGAAAATCTCCTCTTGGAAGGATTCATGCAGAAAGTGTCGGAGCCAAATAGGTTTTCAGGGAAGATTCTCTTGTAAGGGAGGCTTGTGCAACCCCTGCCCATAATAACGGACATGCTCCGTGACACTTTACACTAGCTCACAGTCCGCTTCCAGTTAGTACAGGAAGACTTTCAGGAACAATCATTTATGTTAAGTGCTACCTCTAGGACCAAACGAGCAAAAATTCTTTTGAATGGCATGAATGTGGAAAATCTCTCACAGTTTTCTGCCCTTTCAAAGCCATGATGTGCAATCTTATACTAATGCTTTTGTGTGTTGGAGTGGGCAGGTGGCAAGAGCAGCACCTTCTGGATGACAGAATCTCCTTCTTCATTTTAATAGGCATTTTGCATCTTCATCGTTACAAGTACCAAGCACCTTACATGCTCTTCAAACAAGCACCAGGCAGCACAGCCTGGGTTTTAGCCACTATTTTTCTGCAGAATATAACAAAATCTCTTTTGGGATGATGTTTCAAAGCATGATATTTTCTGCTTGGCTGGTATTTGATTCAGGTTTTCTTGGCATTCAGTTATCAGGGTACACCAGTACAAATCCTGGAATGCTTTTGTTTAGGTTTGCCACCTTGTGGTGTTTTATACCTCCAGACAGTTGATCCCACCTCACCTTGGAAGGCACACAGGCTTTTCTGTGGGCAGATGTGCTTGTACAGGACCGATCTGGATGAAAAGAAACCTCTTGCTTCCTCCATACTAATTCTGTTTTAATCTAGCTGCCTTCCCCAGCCTTCCGGACCACAGCACAGGGGAAGAGTCACTCCAGGGTTGTAACCCAGCACCTTCTCCTTGCCCTCACAAGCGCAAACCAAAGCTGACTTTTTGGCTTTCCCAATTTTTGGATATGGTTGCTGTGAACATGATCAGACAGGGAGCCCAGAGTATTTTACCAGGATCCAACAGTGTCTGTTTGGTTATATTCCTGTTTTCTTCCCTGCTTTTGGTCCCCCTAATTGCCTCCCTATCCCCTGACCCAAAAACTTCCTAGCAGTGATTATCCACAACTACTAGTGCTGTGTTCAGAATAGCTATAGTCATTTAGCTTGGCATTGATAAGGCTCAATCATTGAAGGAAACACTAAGTGCTAGAGACAGTGCTTCTGTCAGCAACCTTCCTGTGAAGTTCCTGTGAATATTCATGAGAAATCAAAGCAAAGTTTAGCTTAGTCAGGAGAACAACTGTGAAGATCTAGGGGGAGGTGTTTATTCCTACATACGCTCGGCCCCGAGCTTGTCTCCAGACAGGCATTATAGGCTGTCAATATAGTTGTAGAATGTGATTTTTCTTTTCTCTTCTGTGATAGACAGCCCGTGCTTGCAGACCTCCTAGAAGATGAACAGAAATGAGAAGCCTTCATGACAAAGGTCATTTACACCTCACATGGCACTTTAGTAGTGTTCAGAGCATCTGATACAGTAATGAGAGCTAGAATGGGATGTGAGAAGAGGATTCTAAAGAAATATCACAGCATAATTGTCCTGTATATGGTGCCCACTTGGCACTCCTAGAGAGCTGGCTGATCTTGCATTGCTGTTCTTGCATTTCTGGGAAGACTGGGCAAATGCTGTTTCTGGCATAGTGACCTTTCTTACTTTGTCCAAAGGTAGGGGTTTTTTTGCTTTTTTTTTGTAGTGTCAATATCTCATTCTTAAGTGCTCTACACAGAGCCATCATTAAATACAGAAAACTAGGATACTTTTCTCATGAATTTCATGTTTATTCAGCTTGAATTTCCCATCTCCTTTTACTGTTCAGTCACTCAGCCTCCGGAGGTCCTGCAGTTCTTCAAAACTGACCCTCCTCTTTACTATTCTGGAAACCTTATTTTCGTTATTGGACTTTATCACCTTGTTATTCATGTCATCTTCCAGGTAACTTGGGAATGTTATCCCACACAGGTTCCAGCACAGACCACTGCTGTGGAACTTGGTGATGCTTAACAGGGAACCAGCTTTGGCCTCCATCTTAGGTAGTTACATGGGTCCATCACTGTCATATGTGGAAGACTACATCTTTTCTGAGTCTGTCCTCATGTCTTCCTGAGTATCTCTTGTGATTTTCATATGTTGCCATGTTTCCATTTTGTTTTAATTTCCATGTGCTTTTAGCTATTCCCCTTCAGAGCAGCCACAAGTCCAAATATTTAGTTGGATGTCCTTCATACCCCATGGCCTGATATGGTAAATGCTTTCTTTGCGTGATCTTTGCATCTGTCCATACATTTATTCCTCATTCTGGTGTACCCGGACTTACAGAACTTGTGATTCAATATTTGATACAGCCTTGATGAGGTGCTTTGTTGTTGCAGTATGGACTTTTATTTAGCGCAGGAAATGATGCTATCTGTTCATTGTCCTTTTACGTACAGTTTTTCTGCCCCCCTCTAATGACAAGACTCCTTTGGAGACTTAGGCCTGTACAGAAACTTCCTTTTATCAGTGTGCTTCTATCTTTAGCTCCCGGCTAGTCTTTTCTGATTATTGGTTATACATTGTCTTTTTGATGATCAGCGGGTTTACTAGAAGAGTAAGGGTAATTCATATCTCTTCATTCAGCCTTTCTGTTCCAACAACCACGATCAGTTGGATCTCATCCTTTGACCATAGTAGGTATTGCAAATCCATTATCTTTTTTATGAACAGCATTCATATATTCGGGTGTATATCTCAATGCTTGATGGTGTTTGCACAAAAGTTAAGATATAATCTGTATAACAGAGATCCTAAGAGGGCCTTGCATATATTAGGAGCTTCTAAATTTTAGCTGTGAAGGATCTGTCTGCTTTTGGTGCACCTTTTGGATACAGTCCGTTCAACTTGACTTGAGGATTATGCTACCGGCTTGAATAGTGTCCCTGTAACATTGCATTATGTCATTTTGAGGCACAGGCTTCCATGGCAGATGCTCTGAATTGGTGGCATTTCCCTCCACCTTAGGTTACCTGCACTTAATCCTTTTTGACACAAGAGCTATTTGTTAACTGCTTGTTAATTGCCAAGAGTGGAATTGTTCAGTCATTCAAAGATACAATACTACTATTTCTTCAAGCTTTGTTACTTACCCAGCTTCCACAATTGATCTTTCACTGACATCAGTCAAAACCCTGCTTCTGTTTTTAGCAAAGCTAGTGTGCTGGCTATTTTCTTTTTACATACTTTGCAATAGTCATGCCCTGGACAGTTTCATTCTCAGGCTGAGTACAGAAAATAAAATGTCTTATCTCAATGGCATTTCTCTGTGCAAATTTTTGATTGCTTTCCCCCCCAACAACCCCCTCCTCTGAAGTCCTAGGCTCTGCCTGGGACAGTCTCCTGAATGCTGTCTCTGCAAAGCCTGCATCTCTTCATGTCCTTATTCTCACCGCAGCATTGTCAGATTCCCTTTTCCCACATTTGTCAGCTTCCTAGCTGTCCATTTTTGGACTTCCATCTTAATTAGCTTCACTATTATCCTAACAGTGGGGCATAACTGTATTGTTTGTGCCTTCTTACATCCCAAACTCTCCTTGATAGAAAAGCTCTTGCACCAGGGAGCAAATCCAAGAGCAAGCAAGCCACCTCCCACAGTAGCAGAAGGATTTTGTAAATAAAAAGTGGACACTTTGTCATAGTATCAGTAACCATGTAAATTTATCTTTATCAGGCATACTGAGGGACTCTCCAGTATTATTATACTGCTCATAAAACACTAACATCTGTATTTTGTTAACAAGGTTTTGAGGATAGAATAAAATAATTGTGGGGACTATAAAGATCTAATGTATAGATAACTAGGTTGCCACAAATATAAAATGCACAATTTTGTAGTGAATATTTTACAAATGCATTTACATCCCCAGATACAAGAATAATGAAATATTGGTTAAAAAAAACCCCAAAACCCACGAGTAATTTTTTTTTTTTCTGAAATGTGGAATTAAATAATGCATGTTTTATGGGATTAGATGAACATTTTCCCATAAGCCTTTGACATCCATATGCACCGTGTTGGCTTCACTTTGGTTTTTACTTGGTAGCCACTGGAACTATTCTTTGTCGTATGATTTTCACAAAAACCGAACTTGTTCTGCTTCTGTAAATCCATTGTGGACTTCAATAATGGGCAAACATCCAGGGAGACACAGACATTTGCATAGCACAGCCTTCTTGGAGATCAGGAAAGATGATCCCTCATTCCTCTGATTCCAGCACTGGTACAGTAGGCTTTTTTGCTGTCTGCTGAAACCAGAAAGTCCTTTTTTTTTTGGTAACATGCTGCAAGTGAAACAAGAACAGAATGGTGTTGCCTTTTACAAGCAAAACTTCTACCCCATTTTGATCCCAGGTAGGATCTAAGCAACTGTCTAGCTACAGCAATTGTTAAAAGTCCTCTATTATTTATGCTACAGCTTTCAGGCTCTTGAGATGTCCTCAGTATTCACAGAAGCTTGTCTTCTGCCTTCCTTCTAAGAAAGATGTATATAGAAGATATACAGGAGACGTATAGTTGTAACCTGCTCATTTCAGTAAGGTTTGTTATGAACGTGAGGCTTCAAGTGCACACTCTTAGAAACTTTCTTCAATGGCACTAAAATATCTGATTAATATTTTAGTATTAGATACCATCGACTAATTATATATGCATGAACTTTTTTTCATTTTCCACTGGAACTTTATTATTTTATTTATAAATTTCACATTTTCCATGATGTAGCTAGTGGTTTTCTTCTTAAGTGGAGATATTTGTAAATTCATGTCACATACAATGCTAATCAAGTTTGCTTCAATTAGACTAATTGACAGCAAATTTGCCATTTACTTCCAGATATTAATTTATTAATGCAATTTTTTCATTCAGACATCATCAAAAAAACCCCACTAAAGTCAACTGAAGAAGTCGAGAAACCTTTCTTTTTACATAATGCACTTTGAGTCATGTGATTAAAATTAGTTCGTCTGCCTCCTAAAGACTTTTCTCTGAGACACAAATCATAGAACGCAAGTTGCACCAACATTGTAAAAATATTAAAAAAGAAAAGTCTGTGGCTTCTTCAAAAATACTTTTATCTTTATAGGAAAGAAGGGGACATAAGAAAAACTATCGAACCCAAAATACTGTTTGTTTACATCCAACATCATAAGTGGTACCATATTTTGATATCAAAAATGAACCACTTGAGCAATTACGGACCAAAGTCCATCCCAGATAGAGATTTATCCAGTAGCTAAAACCATAAGGAAACAGTATGTTTTCAGCGAAGAGCCTGAGAAGTTTTAGGAACGCACTGTGCTGTACCTGCTACATACAGAACTGAGTCTAGAGGACATCAGTGAAGTGGCCGATAGGCAACTGGCACAACCCCTGTTAGTATTTGCCCAGGCTTAATCACATGTACTATGACTTTGCCCTTTGATGTCAGGTGCGTAGCAATACAAAAAAACTCTGCCTGCTGTATGTTTTGGCGGAAGGAACAGGAAGAAAAAAAATCTGCTTACATATCTTATGCAGTGAAAGGAGTATTAGAATAAAAACACAAGTATTGCAAGTTGTGATCTAGCTTGTGGCCTCTACTAATTGTGTTTTGCAAGTAATATTTTGATCTAATGCTTTGTACTGCTACAGGGAAAAGGGTAAATAAAGTTCATGCTTTAATAGAAATTGCATTAATCCAAGTAAATCTGAAATCAGAAGCTATGTGTCTGATAAACTTAAAAACATTTGCAGCATCTTTGTCACTGGTTTTTAAGAAATTCTGTAAGCTATACCACTTCAGGCTCTGGGCTAGTCTGCTTTCCGTACTCACTATAGCCTGGGTATTTCTGAGCTGAACTGTAGTCTGTGATGGAGACACCCCAAAGAGTTTGTATGCGTCAGAATAAAATAAAGGGCTTGCTCTTTACTTGGTACTTTATCAGGAGCCCTTACAGAAAGGGGAATTGCATGTTTGCAAAAGTTGATAAAACTGTGATTATTATTTACACTGTGGTGGACATGACAAATTAAAACCACCATCTGATTTGGGGGTTTAATATATGATTGCTTTTTTTCAGGTTTTAACTGCTTTGAATGGCAGAAGCAATGACTAGCTCAAAAAGTATTATCTCCAGTTCATAGAAATATTTTTGTCTTCTCAATCCACAGAATTTACATTGTGGATTTCTACTTAGAATTAAGCAAATTTGATTTAAAACTTTCTTTTGACTTCAGCTTTGGAGTGGAACTTGAAATGCTGAAAACCTTATGGATCATATCAGCATTATGAAATAAATAAAATGGAAGAAGAAATCCTATCCTTCTCACTATTTGTCAGTTAGGTTGAATAAAATAAAATCTTGCTTTTGCTTTAACATTTTTAACAGTGGTTTTAGTTAAGCACTCATTCTGAAATTGAAAAATTACACGTAACAAAACTTTTAAGCAGAGTAAATCACTTTTGCTAAAGTCAGGCTCAAGCTATATAAATTTCTTAGCTTTGGAAAGAAGTGTTTTAATCATTGTAAGTAATTAAATGAGAAGAGAAGGACAGAATATGCAAAAAGGTTGGTCTGTTTGCGCAAAGCTGAAGCCCTGCATTTTATCAACATGTCACAGAACAGCTGCAGTTTGATGTGTTGGGTTAGGCATTTACCATGACAGTTCTCGAGCTGATGATAAAGTTTGGATAGTCTTTGCATGTGTAATTGCGTAAAATCTCTGTCACACTATATAAGCAAAAATAATGAGCTGATTGAGGAGTGTGTGGGGATACCTGCCACAATTTGCAGTTCCAGACACTCTTGCTCTTTTTGGCATTTTTGGACTTGCTTGCGTGTCGTTTGTTGCTATTTCACTTAAGCATATGATTCAATTTTTTAATATGGGGGAGTATTTTTCTATTTATCTATAAGGAGCTAAGTATGATGGGTTTAAAAAGATCAGTACTGTTTCTCTTCTAGTTATGAATACACTGAAAATACGTATTTTCATTTTGAGACTCTTCGGAGGATATAGTGGTTAGTCATTGATTGAGTCTATTCAACTGGTTGCAAAATTCAGATTTGTTTTCCATAGTCATAACCACTGCATTAGCTTCAGAAATTAACCCATTGGGAAAAGGCACCTCAAGTAAGATGAAGTAGTGGGAAAACATATTTTATAACAGTCTGTGAATGCACTGCAATCCATGTTCTGTATCTTCCAAAATAATTGGTCACAGTTTGAGTTTTGTTTTTTTTTTTCCTTTTGCAAACATATACTTGGACAGACAATTATTCTTTCATAAAGTAGACTGAGCAAAAAAAAAAAATTGAAGATAGCTGCCTTGAAAAGAATTGAAATACACTTCTGCGTGAACTGTCAAGTTGTCTGGAGAGCCTCCTGCAAGGCAGAGCCAGCTGCGGCTGGAAGGATGCTGGGTAAGGCGAAGGCAGAGCCTGGGCAGCACCCGGTGCTGCGCTCCTGCTCCGCTCTTATCGACAGAGAGCATTAACACCATGTATCTTGCTGCCTGGGGGATCACTCATCGCAGAAGTAATTTAACATTAGGGTAGGCAAAAGATATGACTACAAGGAAGACAAGAGCATACCCTGCAGAGGGGACCTGGAGGAGGATGCAATGCATATTCATGTCTCTCCTCTGTGTTTCTTTGCAAGTGTTAGGACAAATTCATTTTACCGTTTACATGAAAGGAGGAGTGATTTAGGAAGAAATGCAATATGCTGATAGTCAGGAGACCACTGTTTTTCCCGAGACTTACAGGATGACATTTAGCAAGTAATCTTGTCTTTTCCCCTCTAAATGTAAAATGAGAATAACAGTATTTCCATATGGCATAGGGATGCTGTGAGGTTTAAAAACTGAAATGCTAAAATGATAGGGGATACACAAGGTAGAAGTAGTTAGCACAAAGTACACAATACTACTGTGGTTGAGAAGAGGGGGGATTATGGCCTCATATCTTTCTGAAGTGGCTAGTTTTGGAAAGGGCTGGAAGCTTTCTGAAAGCAAAGTTCAGGTTCTGCAAATATAAGAGCATTGAGTTCGAGCCATATTACTGGAAGCAGCAGCTATTTGACTGGTTTATGAGACTTTTTAATGGAATCTACGGTGGTATTCCATTTTAAGGTAATGCTCAGGTAGACCAGTACTTGGATCCCACCACTATAGTGATGATGATAGAAATTAAAAAAAAAAAAAAGCAGTGTCCTGACATCTGCTTGAAAATGGATAGAAAAATAATTAATGCATAACTCTAAACCCATGTTTTTGGGTTTTTTTTAATTATTTCTTGCATTACTGGAAATAAGTTAGCAATAAAAAAAAAACCTTCCTTTTTTTTTTAAGTGCATCAACAATGCCTTTATTTTCAGTCTGGGCAATTGCCTGCTTTGTTGGTCAGGTCACATATAATAAATAACAGTCCTCTGCTCAAAGATTACTATTCTGATATTGAAAGGATGTAACAAATATATGAAAAAAAGAAAAGAACAGATAGGAAGAAAGGGAGGGTGAGGTAGTGATTGCATGAGTATGCATTTGTTATAGTCAGTTGGCAGTCAGGATTCACAGTCGTGAAGGGTTTTATTTGTTTGTTTTGCTCAAACTATAATATGAGGGAAGTGACATTAGTGGGGGCTGTACAGTGGTTTTGAGTGTTTTGCAGAACAAGTGTGCTGATAGCATCAGGTGGTGACAGTGATTCCTCTGTTAAAGGGAGGGAAAAAAGATGGAGAAAACAGCTTAATGTCCTTTAATAGAAGCAGCAATTTCTTTTTCTTTCCTTAGCAACCCTACAAAAAGAGGCTATCTCATCTAGTAAAATACATGATACGGTTTTGTTTCAGAGATATTATGTGGAACAATAAGGTATATGTTTGCTAACTGTGCAGGTTATAGTTTTTATTATTGAAGATATTTTTAAATTTTCTAGTATCCTCTAAGTTGTAATTCTCAAGCTGGATTTAAATTGGACTCGGTATGCAGATTTCAATTACATTATAAACAAGTTCTGTAATAAAATTTATTTTAGCAATAAAATTTTTTGGAAAGTGTAATGTCTTCTCCTTTTCCCATAATATGTTTGAGATGAAGATAAAGACTTTTGTGCCCAATATGAATATATCTATATATCAGAATGAAATATTCTATGGTCAGTATTACCTTCTGATTAAAACTGAATGTAGTAATGCCCTTTGGGGGAAAGAAACAGATTGATTTGTAGCACTAGGTCATGTCATGTACTGCATATTCATATTGTCTAGACCGTAAATTGCTAATAGCAGATATAGTGAGCTCAAAATGAAATTATCCTACAAAATTATGACCTGCATTTTACCTGCAAGAAACAACAGCATACTCCAGATCCTGTGAACCAGTGTTGTCTGACAAATGCTACCTTCTACAAAAAGCATGCAATAAGAGTTTCCTTTGATCCCTAACCCTTTTTTTAAGAGCCGACAAAGATAATTTACTTCTACATTATCCCCCCAAAAGCGTTCCTTAAAGCACCATTGCCTACCTCTGGTGTTAAACTGTTCAAACTTTCTCTGGAAGTCATTTTCCTTAAAGACTTTGTATTGCAAAAGTAACTCCATATTTTACTGACATATCTTTAAAATTGTAATAATCCACTACTTAGCGTCTTTATGGGAAAATGTTTAAGTAACCTTATTTTTGTGTGACGATGGTTTATGAAGTTCATAATATGTGCAGCAGGCAGTCCTAGGAAGGTGGAAGGTTGTACACTTTTGCCTTTGATGGAAGGTGGTTAAACGAGGCAAGCGTTACAGCCTAGTATAGCCGCGTCGTTTTTCCCGCAGCAGTTCTCTTAGTCCACATGCTTGATGGGATGCCTATTGCGGCTGAATTATGCTTTAATTTTAACAGTGGATGGCTTAACTGCTTTGAAGTAAATAACTGGGTTTGATTTACAGTCTCAGCAGATTTATAAGAAGCTTTTGAATGTGCAGTTAAAAAAAAAAAAAAAAGAGACCGTTATAGCTATGTACCTCTATAAATCTGTCTTTATTGTTCAGTATGTATGCAGGCTACTGGGACCCCATTACAAGTTTACAATCACTGGGCAATATGTTCGAAACTCAGTAATGCAGAAATTAGAAATGTTATGGTTTTCAATTATTCTTACTTGTTTCTGACATGAGATTGATGTCAGAAAATTCACTCCTTATAAAAATCTTAACACTCAGGATTAAAAGATAGGGTCATTCATAAGGCCCTTATTTCATTGATTCACACTTTTTCCTTACTCATTTAATCTGTTGGCATCACAGCCAACTCTGTGACTCAAGACCCAGTAATAGCAAATTTCACTCATTTTACTTACTCCAGAAACTTGATGCATTGTGTGGTAGAATCATTCTATAACACGAGTAAAAGAAGAAATACGCTAAAAAATTTAGGACCAGATTTTGCTACCCTGCTTTAAAATTCCTGGCAAAGGCACAGACCTAAGCACACCTGGGGTCCGCCATCATCACATTTCCTCAGAATGCTCTGTAAACAGAGGGATTTGTTAGAAGAGGAAGGTGTGATTTTTTGTTGTTATTGTTCTGTAGATCCCAGGGTTCCCAATGGGAGGAAGAAGATTATTGTTAAACCCGCGTTTCTCTCTCAGTACCTGCTCAATGTTCAACCTCAGCCAACGTACTATGGCGTGCCTGTCTTAACACTCCGTTGCCTGGCTTCCATCTGTAGTTATGTGTCTCATAGCGGCCTAAAAAACTAAGCCGTAGAAAAACTGAAAAGTCTAACTTTTGTAGAAATAGCAAAAGTTTACAACGGGACTGTTGCAAGGCAAGGGAAAGGTAGAACAGGGCCACCGGTGGGCCAAAACTGTATTTTGAGCTGAGCAGCAAACTTGCGTAGCTATCTGCAGGTCTGCTTAAGAGGCCCCAAAACTGGCTTCTGTGACCGGATCGTGTCATCGGTGCTCAGACACCAATTCATAGATGTGAGGACTGGCAGGGATCTTGTAGGCCTTCATGGAGTCTTCTGGAAGGTATGGAACTGCTAATTTTAAATCCTCCTAAATCATGTGAAATTTCAGGTGTTGGATCTTCTCTTCTTGATAGGTGGGCTGCATCCAGTAGAAGGCTAAAAGTCTGATTTTAAACAGAAAGAAAAATGCCCATACGCAATAAATGCCTAAATGTGTTCTTTTCTGTACCTAGTTGGAAGCTGAATCCTTGAATCTCTAAGTGACTGGATAGACTACGTCTCTGAGAGACTAGGTGTCTTCATGAGCTATCAGGATGCTTTCATTAAGTATTCATAATATTTAGATTAGGTTCATATTTTTGAAAACTCTTCAGCTTGGGGAAACTGCTATTGTCTAAATGTTCGCATTTATAGGTTTTTAAAGCAGTATCTTCTAATATCCTGTAGGGTTGGAAGAATACCAACTGTATTTTTGACCGCAATCCAATTTATTGAAATATAAATTATGTTACTGGGCAAACAAGAGGAAAAAGTTTCTTTTCTTTTGAGGAACTTGGAAGTCTGGATGCTTTAAAGTGCTTCTTTAAATTTAGTATGTTCTAGGTTTTGCATTATACTCCTTACAAACAGTATCTGAGAAGGCCGATTTAATTCAAAGGAATCAGACATTTGAGGATGAGTCATTTGAAAAAGACGGATTTTTTCATTTGATTTTTCATTTTTAAACATATGCAATAATCACTCAGGACATGGCTGTTAAAAGTTTAGACACCAGTGTGTTTAAGTTATTGAATAGTGACATTTTTAATAAAAATCATATTTTGTAAATGGCTTTGCAGACATAATTATGGCAAATTGCTGTCAGCAGAAGGGGCACAGAAAAATCTATGCCAGCTTAACTTTCCCAAGCCACAGTGTCAGTATGAGGTTGTCTGGGCTGCTGATTAGGAACGTTACTCTCAGAAGAGAGGCACAGCAAAAGCAATGCTTCTGCAAGACTTCACAGCCTGTCATTTATGCGTGTTTTAAATGCTATTTTCCTGCTCTGACAATTACTGGCTATTTTAGAAAAAGAAAGGCTTGCTACCATTTGTCTTGATATTCAAAACTTGGCTTTTTACACAGGTAGAGGCAAAAAGCCTATCCCCAAGTTGGTTGCTATTGTTCTTTGGAATAAACTTTGTTCCTTTATAAATAGATAATTTTATCTCTTTTTTTTTCTAAATAGATATTAAATTAAACTAAGCAAGTCTGGCCATGTCTGGCACTTTTATTATTTGTCTACCTTAAACAGTTCTCAAAGCCTCACCTGCTAAAATCTCAGCTTTCAATCAAAAAATGAAAGCAGCTTTTGAGTCGTGCAGAAATAAAATGCGTATATGTGGAAAAAAATACACCCTGAAGGTTGAGAAAACAGAGGGAAAGGCACAATGTCTCAAATACGTTGTCCCATTTTCACTTATTTTTTCTCTTATCTCATTTTTTATGGGTTTGGCTTCCAGATTCATCTTTTTTCAACCTTGGTTTCTGTCTCACCTCTTTTGACTCAGCAGGAAGCAGGAGATGCTTCCCTAGTCAAAATACAGTGAAGCAAACCCTTAGTTACTCCAGGCTGGTTTATGAAGGCGAGCCCAGGAGGCAAACAGCTATTGACATAACAGAATGTAGAGTAAGCGGGTGCGAACATGCCCAGGAGATCTGCAGATCTCTTCTCCTGGCCTTTGGGGAAAGGGGGATCCGAAGGTGACTCTTCCCGGCACGAGGCTCTTGAGCAGCACCACCATCGCGCTCCTATATTGCACGACCGCTGGGGACTACACTGACATCTTCCATGTGTTAGGATGCTCGTTACAGAAATGTTAAGCTCCTGAAAGTTTTATTACAGCGATCCTCTCTTGCTTCTCCAAAGCGTCTATTCCCCTAGCATATGGCCAACCGTCCAAACTGTTGCACAGTCCTCAAAACCGCTGTGCTTGTATAATAGAATAAATTAAACAAGTGACTCTTAGCAGACCTGACTACCCGCGACAACACTGAGCTGCTCTTTGCAAAGCGGAAAGATTTCTGTAAAATAAACACTTGATGTTTTGGCGCAGTAAGAGTAGCAAATGGTTCCCTCCCCGCAACTGTGGTTTCGAGGCTGCGTTCATGGGGAGTCAGGGTACCTGCCCGCCCACGCTCTTTTATTAAAGATAAAACCACCACTTTTTAAACCACTTCCCCTTCTCTCATCTCCCCCAGGCAAGCCCAGAATACAGCATGAAGTTCCTGTGCGGAAGTTTGAATATTACATTCATTCGAAAGAGGTGTATATATATGGGTTATGGAAAAAAAAAAACTTAGTATTTTTTGGGGTTGGGTTTTGGGGTTTTTTAGCTTTTTGGGTAGATCAAAATAATTCTTCCTTTAAGATCAACTTTCGCAAAAGAAAAAAAAAAAATTTTTGTGAGAAAAACACAGATTATTTTTAAGCATTTTCAAATATATACATTAATTTGGGGAAACTGCAAGCAAGAAATGAATACTGAATTGCTGTATATATATATTAAAAAAAAAAAAGTCCAAAACCATGCCCGAAAAGCAAGAGCAAACCATGATTCTTATTTTCCATAGTAACTGTTGATGAAATTGTTACATCTTGAGTCTTGAGTAGATTTCTGAGTTCCTTTAGGCAGTCCTCATTGCAGTCACGTTCAGAGCAAGGAAAATTTTAAGTATATAAGGCAGTAGAAGCTAAGGTCTTTCCCTTAAAATAGAGGGAGGTTGTCTATCTCTTTCATTATTAACCAAAGCATATGGGAGTGCAATGAGCATTTTTAGTTTTCATTATATTTAATCCAAAATCATTCCCCAGTTCACTCAGAAGTTTCTAAAAAAGACTCCAACTCCTATGAGTTCCACCAAGTAGTTTGCTTAGATCATTTCTCACATTAAAAACAAGAGATACTTTTACTGAAGTGTATAAATGGAGAAAGATTACTAATTTTTGTGTTTCTAGTCTTTCTCTAACGTCTGGAAAAAATGAAATCTGTTAATATAATATTGATTTTAATAGGCAGTATATGTGCTGAATCGCGATTACAACGGCAGTATAAATACAAGAATACGACGCTGCTTTTCCTTCTCTCCTGTTAACTGAAGTCTTCTTGTGCAAGTCTTGATTTGAAATTGAAATAAATGTAGTAATGCGTACAGTACAAGTTATATGTTTGGAAATTAAAGTGAAAAAAGACAGTCATTCAATATGACTCTGAGTTTCATAAACTATATTTTGGCCATAAAACATATATTCCCAGTGCCCTTTGAAGATTTAGCCACTCTCGTGTAAAATTGCTATTTTCTCTAAAGGTATAATAATATTTGTGTGTTTAAAAAACCAGGAAAAGTATACTTCTAGCCACACTTTTGCTTGTGCCCATGGTCTACATAATGTCATTAACTAGAGTAGAATTTAGACTGTATGATGTCTTAACTATTCTTTATGAAGTCCTTAAGAGGAAATCCTAGTTTTTAGAAAGTAATAAAGGAAGGATGATCACATTTGGCAGAAATATTCCAAGGAAACTATTATTAATATAGGAAAACCTCAAAAATATATACAAGATTGCTCAGAATAAACATCTGTGTTTTCCACGTGAGG
Source organism: Haliaeetus albicilla (assembly GCF_947461875.1). Taxonomy (NCBI): domain Eukaryota; kingdom Metazoa; phylum Chordata; class Aves; order Accipitriformes; family Accipitridae; genus Haliaeetus; species Haliaeetus albicilla. Next base: position 6,250,092 of record NC_091486.1, read on the forward strand.
TATTTCTTTTTAGAGATTTCTGAAACTGAATGAAAGAAAAAAAGATTAATTACTTTAAAGTTGTGAGTGGTCTAGACATCTGTACGTATTGGGTTTTAATATAGGAGTCCAGAAATAGGCATGAAATTAATTCAGTAACTTCTTGAGTACTAGCAGTTATATATATTTTAGAAGTCTGCAGTGCAACCAAAACCTTATCTCCATGGTGTACAGTGCATTGAACTTGTGTGAGAACTGGAGAGCCATTCAAAGCAGCTTAATGCACAGCTGCTAGCAAAACCATAGAGATTAAAAGTTTGATTCATAAAACCTGTTATCTGCTAACTAAGTGGATTTTTCATGTAGAATATAATTTTATGGAGGAATGGACTTGGACAATTCTTCATAAACTTCTCTTGTGAGAAACCGCATATGTCCAGTGCACCTCAGAGCGCGTGGTACAAAGAAGACAAAACCCCCACCAGATCAGTGGTACCTAAAATACACAATGTATTTGCAACTGTTAAATGCAAACGCTCCTGTGCGTTGGGTGTCCAGGCTAATTACTCGATTACAGTGATGTACTGCCCCAGAAGGTCTATTTTTGAGAGAAGTGTTTTTTGCATAGTGGGCGATCTCTCTTCCATTTCATGCAGTAGACTTCTGAAGAAAAATAGGAATTGATGTGCTGCTTTTTCTGGAAATTCTATGATTAAGTCTTGAAGCATAGCATGCTTTGTAATGAACAGCTTTACAAGGAAAGCAGTCGTAATGAGCCTAAGTCTCTCAAACAGCCGGTGCTGCTGGGACCTCCGTGCCCTTCCCAAAGACAACCTGCTGCGGAAGGGAGATCCGATAAATAGGTGTTAAGAGCTACCGATCGTTTTTGAAGTCTTTGACACCAAGGTTATGGTGTGAAATTGCTTCTGGATGCCTCACTTGCCTGGATTGCTGAGCAGCCTCCATTTTAACTGTGTGATGCAAATGGTTATCCCTAATATGACCTGCAATTAATTGTCCTTCTTTTCCATATAAAAAACCCTGGTTAGTGCCATTTCTTGTGATACATTAATGAATAACTAAGGAAAGAATAGAGCCAACATTTTATAAATGTCAGTATTGTTATATTAACAGATCTAATAATCTGTGTGTGACATGCCTTTCAGGTGTATATCACATTTAGGTAAAAATAGGTACTTTTCCCACAGGTTAGAAGAAAACAGTACCCTCCTCCAGTGGGCTGCTACTTAAGCTTGTTCCTTTTCACCCTCTTCCCAATGTATAGCAGTCTTCCGGAGCTCTCACTGCAGGAATTTTATTTCTACAAATATTTAAAATTGAATCCCTTTTGTAACTTTCATCCTTTATAAATAATATTTTCAGAAATGCTTCTATTACAGGGAAGCCTATCTTCAATTTTCAGAAGTCTCATTGAATCAGTGAGCCATAAACCTTTAATTCTACGAATCTAACTTCTGAAAATGGAAAGCAGACACATTGAAAATGCTTGAACTATTACTGATTTCCAGAGGGACAGAGTGTTTTTCTGATATTTTTAAAACCATGTCCTATATTTTGTTTGGACAAGGAGAAAAAAAACCTTTTCCTCCCTATTGTCTAAAGTATGTTAGCGCTCGCATATGTCTCGTAGTGTACCTGACATTGGCCTCCTCTGGAGGTTGGATACTGGACTAAATGGAGCATTTCTTTATTCTGGCTCAGCAGATCTTTGTAATAGGAGGTATCAGAAGGGAAGCGGCATAATATTCGCTTTGACTTAAAAGGAAAATAAATAGCAGAAGGGGAGAAATCTGAGATAGAAGAGACAGCAGTGAACTGTGTAATGGGATGGCTGAGATGGAATACATGATATTTTATTGAGTAAATCTTGTTTATGTTACCTGCACTTTGAAGGACAACGCATGAGTCTCCATGTCTGTTTTAAGTATTTAGCAAATGCATGAATCATAAGCCCTCAGTTATTGTCAAAAACTTAACGACTACAATTTTTTTTCTGAATCAAGTTTACTTTATATTCTCCAATGCACATGTAGGTGATGGTAGCAATAGTTTCTTGCTGGAGTGCGGAAAAAAACCCTAAAAATTCAACTTCTTAAGGGTAATAGAAATACAGAAAACTGAAAGTAACCAAAAAAAAAGCTACTATGTGAGATGGTATTTTATCCCATCTGGTTTTTCTCATCATGAAAGAATTGCAACTTATGTTAGCAGTATTTTGAAACCACTGTACTATAATGAATATATATTTCTCTAAATAATAAAAAAAGAAGAATATTTATCATTGAAAACTTTTAACAGGAAATATAGTAATTGAGTTATTCTTAATTTAAGAATAACTGACTGTGTCTTACAGAGTGGTATCATACAATACTGTCAACAAGAATAGGAAGTAAAGAAATCTTAGTTAAATGAAATTGATAAAGTTATGTGCTTTGTGCTTCTTTATACTTTTGCTCACTGTAACAGTAAGACTATGTATGGACAGTTAGGTTGACTTGTAAGAAAAATGCAGGATTTAGAAGGCATTTACAAAAAGTGGTTGCAGGATCCCACAAGAAAAAGAACTGACTGTTTTAAAACACTTGTGTAAGGTAGGTGTGAAGCTACCAGAGCATCCCGAGCAGGAAAACTCCCGGCCTCATTGTTAAGAAATGCCTCTATACAAGTATCATGTAGACAGGGACTTTAATGCTACTTATTGTGGCAGTTGAATCAGAAATCTGGCAGCATCCAGTTTTCTCAGAACTACAAAAAACCCCCATAATTTAAATGAAAGTGCATGCATGCACACATGTCTGCTACTACATACAATGGTTTTATCTACTCACAGGTTTTTTTTTTAATTTCTGTGAAGTATTTATAATCTGGTTTTAGTCCCCTTTAAGCATAACTAATAAACTTTTATAAGCTTTATCCGTGTAGCATCCCCATGGTGTAACAGACATCCTAGAACGCTAACTTCAGAACTTGAATGGCTTCAGAGGCTGCCTTCCCACTGCCATCTGCAACCGCCAGCGTTTTGGACCCCTGTTTCACTGATGCACCATCGTGCAGTCATGTTGCTTCTGAATATACCATTAAAAAATTCACAATGATTAACTTTCACATACTTAAGAGAACTACAAACAAATATGTATCTTTCACGCCCTTGAAGTTGCAATCAGACTTTTGTACTTAAAGAGAAAAAATTCTCTCCAACCAATATTTGTGTGTTGAGAATCCTTATTATATACCATATAATACACGTAAAAACAGCTAGAGCTTTTTAACTGAGTAGAGCATCTTCTTGGTGAAGGAGCCAGCAATTCAGTTATTTGTATTACAATTGCACTTCTGAGCCTTTTTTTCTTTCTTTTTTTTTCTTTTTTTTTTTGGCAGATGTACAGCAAATAGCAATTGACTGGATCACTGGAAATTTTTACTTTGTGGATCACGTCAGTGACAGGATCTTCGTTTGCAACCAGAACGGATCAGTGTGCATTACCCTCATCGAGCTGGATCTCAATAACCCTAAGGCCATAGCTGTTGATCCAACGTCAGGGTAAGATTATTTATCTGCATTAGGATTTATTTTATATGATGTGTGCTTGTCTGTGATGGCATATGGTGTATCTGTTTCATTCAGGTGTTTTATAAACTGGTTTTTCACTGGTGTATTGAGTTACTTGTGTAGTTGCTATAACAAAAACAGTAATGTGTAATGAACTTGTAGTAAGTAGTTAACTACATTAATTGCAACATGTGCCTCTTAACTTCTCAAAATGGAATTGAAAATGAGAAAAATAATTTTATCCCTACCTGTCATAATGTTTTCTTTTGCCTCTGCTTTTCTGTAAATTGTGTTTCTAAGTAGAGTACATGGAAGAGGAACTTTCAAGGTTTTTTTATACTGTATCCCTTCAGTTGCAGGAATATTGGAAATGGCTTTAACAAGTTTAATTACATTAAAAAGTGGAAGAATTTTTACTCTGCTTTAGAGGGTCAGCTATAATGGAAAAATTACATTGCATTTGCTTTTTCTCTTCCATAGATACATTCAGCATCACTTGGGAATAAAGCCTTGCTTAAAATACAGAGTGCTAAAAGTCTTCCACTCTATAACAGCCACCAGCTGGGAAAAGTTTTCAAGCAAATGATGAAGTAAAAGCATAATTAAATAGGAATAGGAATAGGATCAAGTTGATTTAAAAACTAAATTTTGGTGAGGATTTTAGAACAGGGATTTTTATCTCGGTTTTATTACTCTGTAAGTAGTTTAGACTGAAATGCCTGATGGAATATGTCCTAAACCGCCATAAGCCCCTTCTCAAAAAATACAAAAATATTTACTGTAGAACAGCTTGTCATCCTTGTGTGGACTTTTGTCACTCTTTATTTAAAGCCTGATTGAATATTAAGGTGCATTATCACAATGACTTTAGTTCTGACAAGAACAGCTTGCATGTAAAGTTTACAAAGAAGTTTTATAATGTGATTCTTGAATATAGCTGTATTTCTATCTGCAGCAGATGGTAAGCTTGACTTGATCTGACTGCAGAGTTGTTTTAAAAGAAAAATAAAAAATCATGTATAAATTGATTTTCTGCAAGTTCTGATCTGAAAGAACTCGAAGCTTTCAAATTTGCCAACAGCAGCCTTTTTTCTATACGTTTCCTTGTATATTCTTTGCTGGATTTACTAGATGAATCCAAAGCTTGTCATTAGCTAATCTTATCTGTCAAGAATGTAAGAATCGTATCCAACCCTTTGATTCTGTGAGGAGGGGTGGAATGGAAAAAGAGAGACTGTTTTTCCTTCGTTTGGTATCTGTTTGCTACAAACCATTCTTACTCAGATAGTTGCCTTTTTCAGTGCCATATTCAAGAGTAGTAGTGTCTATTTTAGTGTAGATGTAAGTGCTGGCCTACATGTAGGAAAGACCAGAAGTGATTATGATACTTCACAGTGTGATTCTTCATACAGAAATACCAATTTATTCCGTGACCGAAACACCAGGCGGAAAATTTTCTCAGAATACGTTTTGTATTTCAGCAGTTATTTCTTTACTGGTTTTATTGGCAGTTTTATTAATTATCTGACATATGTTGTTCTGTTAATCAGATATCTAACATAGATTTTAACTGGTAAGCCCCAACTTCTATATTACTTCTGCTTATTTGTGACTGGGTTTTGGTACAGAATGCAAACAGATAATCAAAAAGCATTCTGGCTACTTAAATAAGTTTTGTTCCTTCTTTTTTTTTTTTTTTTTTGGTCTTTTCTGCTTTTTTTTACTCTTTCATGCTGATAGTAGTTGAGACATATTTCTGTGTCGAAGTATTGCATGATATTGCTGTCTAGGTAACTTGCTGGTTTTATGTTATTTAAAGAATCACAAAAACATCCATACTAAAAATGTGTTGCAAGTTGAGCACTGAATGAGTGAGTTGCATAAAAGTGTGTGTGCAATGACTTCTTAAGGCAGTTATGTTTATACACTCTAAGCATATGATTATAAATCACATTTGGTTTTGGTTTTTTTTTTTGTATTTAAATATGAAGCCCAGGCTGTTATGGGAGTTTTTATCTCCTGTAAGAATTACATATTAAGGTATTTAATGTAATTACATTGTAAGGTATTTGCTCCTGTAACGTGTGTTGCTGTCGTGGTATGTTCATCGGCCCCAGCGGTCTACAACCTGAAGGTACGCTCGCACAGAGAAGACCATTTCCTAGGCTGAGGAATTCAGAGCTTGGATCACAAGCCTTTATGTCTGTGATGAACTCCCTGTAGTAGCAGAGGGTCAAGCCCTGCTATTCTTACATGTTCACATCTGTGCTGTTATGCATTTAGTTGTTTCATGAACCAGAAATTCTGCCTTTATCAATAAAACAACTAAAGCACCGGTGGAAAATTTCTTCATTCCAACTGGTTCCCCTTGTCGCACTCAAGAATATATATTGAGTGTGATTAATTTTACATCTCTGTGCCTGCGAGTTTTGTTAGATGTTTAGTGGTGATGGTTTTATATATTCTTCTGTGAGCTTACAAAGGAACTTGAGCTAGTAAGCTTATTTCATATCATACAATGAATGAAGTTCCGTTATTCTTCTAAAACTGAACTTTAAACTGAGAGAAGAAAGATTCTGCTATTCAAAAAGCTCTTGAACAAGCAAGTTAGTTATGTTTCTCATGTAAGCATGTTACTTTGCCTTAGGATTTCAGCACTTTTATCAATCTGAACTGTGTTTCAGTTTTTGGTTATTCCAGACTATGTCTAAGGGATACCTACCTGAAAAATCCCCCCCCCCCCCCCCCCCCCCCAAAATGAACTAATATTTTACCCAGTTAGAGGTTTTGCAGTACTAATACTCATGTGTTACTTCAACTAATTTTCAGTTAAGAGCAGCAGAGTGTAAGTATTGGAGCTGTGCTAGGCAGGCCATTACCAGAGGGAACTGTGAGTACTTCAGACTAGTCAGTGAAACACGGATGGAAGAAAAAGCTAGAACAATGCTAGTAGGAAATAAAGTGGCAATTAGAAACAGAGAGGGAGAATAAATTGTTTTGCAATAATGTATTATCTATCAAATGCCTTTGAAGTAAGATGTTTGGCTCCGTATGTCTGCAGTTCATTGTTTTGATAAATTTTAATTCGGGACTTCTTTTCTTCAGTGGTCAAGAAACAGAAGCTGTTACTTTTGCTGGTCCTTGAAATTGGTGTAAAATTGATGATGATGATGATGACTGTCACAGGAAACAAATATGAGCTGAGTTAGAATGATTTTATCTCTAGCTCAGGTCTTCACTGTAGGTCTGCTGTACTCGTGGGGAATGACTTTTTAAAGGATTACAGCTAGTTTGGCAATCAGTGTGCATATTCATGAGACTTTGAACACCATACATATATGATGGGGAAGGTAATACATTTAAAACTCGCAAGGGGATAGATCAGATTTAGGTTCTCTCCCAGCTCTGCCACAAACCAGCTAAGTGTCTATAGACAAAGCATTTTATGGTTTTTATGTCTCTGCATCCCCTTGTATTTAATAGGGAGCATAAAATGCATGTTGTTTAAGTTATCTGATATTTGGATGCATTCAAGAACATTAGGAATTAATATTGTAGAATGCACTGCTAACTGTGTACATCTACATATTTATACTGCAAATATGTATGCATAACTACCTCCAGCGTTCAAGGTAAATTGTTGCCTTCCACTGCACCACAATGGCAACCGAGAATGTATAGCGACATTTTACAATGGAGAAATGCATTTGAGTAGGGAGATACTGCAGTGCCCTCCCAACAGGAGCACTTGAAATGTTCAGTCCTGATTGTGCTGCTTAGACATCTACTATACATGGAGTAATATAAGTATCAGAGTGTCTTAATTTCTCCTCGGACCCATTTTCTGCTTTCTTGGGGAATGCCAGGAAAAGGGGAAAGGCAGGAATAGCAGATCAGGCTGTTGGCTCAGGGCTGCTACCTGGTTCCAGAAATGTGCACCTTGTAACGATGGCTCTGATGCTATTTAGGATGCTGATCGTAATTTTCTGCTGTATTTCATAGGCTTATGGAAAGAGATGAATTTTAAGGAGAGTGTTTGAAATGCAGAGGGTATTGATCTAGCACCCACTTACAAAACTGTTCCAAACATAAGGAGATGTGTAGAGAAAGGGCGGCGCAGGGTGAGATCACAAAGAGGATGTGCAGAGCAAAGCTGGCGTGTGGGAGGATGCGCGGAGCAGAGTGTAGAGAAGTACTGGGAGTGAGGAAATGGGTTAGATGCCTCCTACACAAATCTCTATAAAGGCAAGGCGTACCGGAGGGGGAGAGGAGGAGGAGGGAGAGAAAAATCAGAGAGGATGCCCAAGTAGAGCCTGAAGTCATTGAAATGGGAGCTTGTAACTACCATTTAGAAGTTGTATTAGTAACAATGGGCAGAAAAGACCTGCTGCTAAAGAGATTTGTAAAAGGAGCAAGCTCACACTTTAATACTGCAAGAGTGTGTGTCATGTAAATATTTGAATAAATCTTTTAATCGGCTTTTCTTTCTGCTATGTTGTAGAAATAAGAAAACTCACAAGCTCTGCTTATTTCTTTCACACAACATTTGTAAATGCATAAAGGAAGAGATTGTGATGTGATGATGTTAGAAGAACATCTATTACTGTGTTACGGTGTTACGTACCATTTCTTAGTAATGTTAATAAGTCAGGAAAAAACCCCACAACAACTAACAACTGCACAACAGCAAAAAGAAATTTATTCTGTTGCATTTTAAATCTGTAATAGCAATCGGTTGCTTTCTGATCCACAAAGGTGAACAAGGGAAACAAGGGAAGAACTAATAGCTTAAGTTTTCCCCTTCCTCATCTCAGAAATTTCTTGTGAGAAAAAAATAAAAAAATATTATTCCATTAACTTCCTCTTAGATTCTAAGGATTCTACGCACAGATTTTTCTGTGGCTAGAAGCAAAGCCACAGTATGAAAATAATAATAACAATAATTAAAAATACATAATGATATTTTTGAATCACAGCAGAGAAATTTGCCTTAGTCTAAAATTTCAGAAAATCAGAGGAAGCAAGGGGTAAGATGACATTTTGAAATGCAGCCTTCTGTATAAGGACAGAGTTGAGCAGCATCTTTAAAATACCATATTTGAGAGATCTAGAAAAATCATAAGAAACAGTTTTTTCTGCCTTTTTGAGTTTTTCTTCTTACTTGTAAATTTATTCTGCTTCTGAAATAATTCTGGCAGGCATAAGAGGAAGAAGTTGGAGGTTGGTCATGCGAACCCTGTTACCGTCCAGAGCAATTAGCTGCCGTTGTGTATATTCTTACTCAAGCTGTGCATGATTATCCTCCTGGGATGTTTGCATTTATTGGACAGACCAAAATGTAATGTAAGGTCCACTGAGCAGTTCACACTCAAAAGCCAAGGGAATGGGAAAGGTTTTGCACATTGTTGAATCAAAAGTTTTCCTTTGTAGAGAACTATGCACAAGAGATAGTGCCTGGGGTATGGAAAAGCCATGCCAGAGGATAGAAAACAACCCTTAAGAGGTCAAAGAGATTTTCTTTTCTTTTTTTTTTTTTTTTTCCCCCCCCTGTGAAGATATAAATAGAATGAGTTTGGGGCTGACAAGTCAACCTGTTCGGCAGGATGGGAAGACTTGTAAGCCAGTAAGAGCTATCCTACTTGGTGGGATCTTAGAGAAAAGGTGAGAGAAACTTTTGCATGGGTGAAGCCTTTGATGGAGCGTCTGACTAGACAGAGCCTGAGGCCAACCCTGAAATCCTGTATTACAAAACCTGAGATAGTCAGAAAAGAGCAAGTCAGCTGATAAGGCAGTGGAGAGAGACCTTTCCAAATCAACTTACTGAAAGTCATTTCATTTGTCTTCTTCTCTCTACCTAGATCTTTAAAAAAATCCAACTCATAAACGCACTCTTTTTGAACATGATGAGTAGAGTTTACATGTACCTTTTATGTGCCTTGTCTTAAGCATAATGTAAGGTAAACGGATGGGTAACGAAACACACCTACAGAGTGAGGTGGGGTCCTGGGCTGCACCAGGAGGCCTTGCAGCTTCCCTGCAGATCCTCCTCCCCGTTCAGAGGGCGAGAGCGGGTGCCACGCTGGCACCCGGCGAGGAGGGATGCTGGGTGGCACTGCCGGCACTTTGAGTGTAGCAACACATTGGGCTGTGCACTTCAAGATTTTGGACCTCAGTGGGAGTACTAAAGGTATCTTTATTTTAAACCCCTACTTTTTTCTTTCTTCTTTTTTCTTTTTTCTTTCTTCTTTCTTCTTTCTTCTTTTTGTTTTGTTTTGTTTTGTTTTATTACAAGTAATTTGATTTGAATTATTTCTCCCATTCAGCCTGACTAGGGAAGGGGATCCCTGTGTCCAGGCTGCGGAGGAGCATGGCCTTTTGCTTTATGCCTGTTCTTGGACAGTAGCTGGAGATGGCACAATACCTGAGGGATTGCTCAGGTGGGCAGAGAGAAAGGAAAAAGTCTTCAGCCTGACCTGGCAGAATGCCCTGATAGTGCAATAAATGGCAATTGGATTTTGAGTGATTTCTCGAACAAGGAAAAGGGAGAGAAAGTCAAGGAATTTGTTATCAGTGAGGTGATCAACTTTCTTACAGGGGAGGAAGACAGCAGGAATGCAAAAAGCAGGGGAGGTCAAACCAGTACATATTTTTCTTTATTTGCTTCATTGTTATTTAGACAGGGGAGTCTTTCAGGATAAAAATAAAACATCTACACTTATTGTCTGCTGCCTTTTTTATTGTCTTTTTACTCTCGTCTCTGAGCTTTTATAGCAGCCACAAGGCTTGAGAGAGATCTCTGAGTCCTAAAACTTTTTTTTTCTTTTTTTCTCCTCTCAGAGTAGTCACCATTTTCTGCTGATCAAAGAGGAGTGTTATAATCATTAAAGCTCACTTTTAAACAGCAAAATCATTAGTATTTTAATAATATGCCATTATTAAAAGAGCTCAGTTCCTTTTCTTGCCACAAAGCAGTTTCAAAGAGCTGTAAGACATAGAAGACATGCTAACTTCTAAAATATTTTAAAGGTGACCTGAAAAAGAATCTTCTTCATAAAACCAAACCAACCAAACAAAAAAAACCCAAAACCTAAACAAACAAACAAACAAAAAACCACACCAAAAAACCCTTTGTCATAATTAATCATAATATGAAAGTTTTCATTAAGAATTCAAATTTTCTTGCTCATCCTCCCCCTCCACAAACCCTTTTACTCTTTAAACAGTTGGAAATGGTATAATAGTGGAGCCAAAACAACTGAGAGGAGAAAAGATACTTCATCAGACCAAAATCAATCTTTTAAAATTATGTTTACCTTTGTTGTCATCTATTTAGCTCAAATGGTTGCTAAACATTTAGCAAAAAAGATATTTTTTGTATGATCTCAGGTTTTCAGAAAACACTTCCAGTTCTGTGCTATTCCATCTTTTAATTTTAATTGTTGCTAACTAAATTGAGGCATAAAACTCTGTCACCTTTACATTACCCTCTGGACCTTCCCTCTGTTTTCTCCTTTGAAACTTTGTTTCTTCTGCAGCAGTACAGATCTGCTCACTGGGAAACCTTGCTGCTGCTGCTGCTCTTAATAACAAAAAGGAACTAGGGGTAACTTCATCTGCTCTTTTTCCCAAAATAACATGATAGGAGTTTGCATGGATATGCAAACAGAAAATAAAAGAAATAATTTTTTTCTTCAATAAACTAAAAAAAAAAAAAGGATTTATGAACATAGAAAGATACAAGCTTGTATGTAAAAGTCAGCTAATACAGCTGAAAAGTATTCACAGTCACTGACAAAACTGAAGGAATCGAAATATCAAGCACATTACATAACTGTATTAAAAGGGAACTCATTAACAACATCAGGTTATAGATTTGGATCAAAGTGACTGCTATGATCAAGACAATAAAAATAGAATAAGCTTGAACAGGTTTGGTACATGCATGTTTTCACGTAATTTTGTGAGTGCATTTGCTATTGTGCATACCTTTTTATTAATCAGATATTACTGAAATTAATAATTGATGACTACAATTAATATCCAATCTTTTGTATATACTTGAAGATGTACCGTACTCAGTACCCAAAACAAGTTGAATTCAAAGTAATAGCAATGATAATCTGTGAGTGATAAAGACTATATTTTTCCAGTGATCATAAAACTTTGTGAAAGAGTTGGCAAAGTGAACGCTGACAGTGTTATTCGACTAGCTTACTGATGTTCCGAGCGATGGTATTATCTAAAAATCAGTACTACTGTCTGGAGAATAAAAGGCTAACTAGTGTAATACTGATGAAACATCTGTTGCAACCTGGACTTAAGTAAACTTTTTTCTTACGCAGCATCTGCCCGGTAATGGATTTCATAGCTACGTTGCTACTAGTAGGAACAATATTTGTGTAGTGTCAATAATTATGGAAAAAATTCAGTGGGAGTACAAAAACATAAATGAAATCACAGAATAGCTGTAGTCTGTAAAAAAAATGCAAGCAATAAAATAGCTTATAGGTCAGTAAAACTTTTTAACTCGGCAAAAGTAGCCTTTCAGCTAGTTGGTCCAGGGGCCCTTGAACGCAGCATCACGCCTTTCTCACTTGGCTCAGGTTCCCCTGACCCCACCTGAAGAACTCAGCTGTCATCTGACTGCAGCGTCTTCATTACCCAAACCTGCTTTTTGATGGGCTGTCCCTGGTGCTTTCGGTTACTAACCATTTGAACTGTCTCAACAAACCAGGCTGAACACATGAGCGGCAACAACACTAATAAAACACCAGGAGTTTGATTGCTTGGGGCCACTCACAGCTGACACGACACATGTCCTCTCACTTTGGTTTTAAACTGTCTCTGTGTAATTAGTGTAGTTACTCTTATGCCTGTCCTCAGATCCCTGTCCTTCAGTCCTTAGCTCATTAAGCATCTGATCAAAACGCTCATCTTTTACTGACATTACTGGGAATCTATGAGTTAGAATTTGTTATTTGTGAAGGAGATGGAAAATGGGCATGTTATTCTGCCTAGTATGGAGGTCTTGAAGTACTTTTTTTTTTTTTTAATAACTGAAATGTTCAGGCAAAAGCTATGTGATGTAAATCACCCTATCAATGATTTTCTTCAAGATGAAAGCAATTAAGCTAGAGAGAATTGAGGCCACTTTGTTTCTGAATGAGAATATAAATGGGAGTTTAAGGCTCTATAATGCACGTACATTATGTTCATGTCCATTTGAATTCTCCTTTTATTTTTTTCTTTATTACCTGATTGTCTTATTATCCAACCAGCTTCTGTAAGGTCATTTGTGTTGAAGACAGGTTCTGATATAAATTAGAGCACTGCATGAGTGGAAGCACAGGAAAATATCTTAAAAAATAACTCTTTAGGACCCATCTTTTTTTAAGATGTACTTGCATTATTGTGGACTTCTTAGAGAGAGAGTGTGTGTGTGTGTATATATATTTAGAGAGACTTTTAAGTTTTTACTATAAAATTAACAAAATGAAAATAATAACAAAAGTTCAACACAGATACTGTATTATGATGTTACAAAGTTTCCCAAATCTTTTTTTCTAGTGATGACCACACATTTCTTGTGTTGTTTTTACATCAGTCTTTGTATTGTAGCAATACAACATTGTGTAAACCACAGGTTTTCTAATTAGCTATTGTCATGCCATATATTTCCTTCTTCGTTGATGATAAATCACCGCCTGTGTATATGCAGCGTTTAAAGTATAAAAACATTGGCATTACTCTTGTTCTGGGTTAACCAGAACCACCCACAGTCGCAGAAATGATGAAACCCATTCAGTTAATTCATCAGCAGTATGATGGTATCATCCTGATAGAAACTGCTGCTCTCTCAGGGCTGGCTACATGGATAGTTAGTTTTTCATATTGTTTTTCCAAATTTTGGTTTCCTGAGGTTTCTTGCATGTCAGTGCCCTCACTGCTATGCTCAGCAGTGTGAACACGCCTTGCTAAACCTCAGCTGAAATGTGACCCCTTTGGGTGGAAGATATAGAAAAGCTGGAGGAAATCTAGAGATAATAATAAGAAATAAAAGATGTAAAAAAAAACCCCCAAACATGGCCAGGAACCGTGGTAATCTAATCTAGAAAAGAGAAGGTTGAGAAAATTTATAACTATTGCTTATAGAAGACTAGTTAAATAGAAAGGTGGTTTATTATTCTCCTTGTTAAAGAAAGGACAGCAAAAAAATATATAAAATTAATTAGCAGAGACTTTGATAGATACAGGAAAACTTTACAAGGCTGAGGAGACGTTAGCATATGACTCATGTGAAAATTGTAATCTCTGTTATTAGGGATGCTTAGGACTATGTCTGTCAGGGATATTCTAGCCTTGTGTTACACTTCCTCAGTATGGGAGGCTGTATATGTGTAGGTGTCTTTAAGCTTGTAATGTCAAAGAATGGGATACTAGCAGAATGAATGTGAATAAATGTATTTACTAACATTTCAGTGTTGCTATTTAAAACATGCAGCTGAAACATTACCAAAGTAACGATTTGTTTTGTTTCTCCACTTGAAGGGATCGGAGAGATTTTAAGGAAAAAGGATCAAAAAATAAATTTTAGGGGTTTTTTTTTTCTTTTCTTTTAGAGGTGGTTGGATTTACTGCAAATGAAACTGAAAACTGGGGTTTAAAAGGATTTTGATACCAAAATAAAAAATGTACAATGGAACATCGCAAAAGTTCCTGTCCACGGGCTGCATCCTTGCCTTTTAAGAATTGCCTTGATTTTATCAGAGACTGCAATTGAATTGTAAGTTTAAAGTCATGTTTAGTTTTTCATCCATAAAGCAGTATGAGCCGCTTTCTCCTATTCTGGTTGAGAAGGCTAATTACTGCATTGGGTAGAAGGTTATGGACATTGTGTTGACGAGCAGCTTTTCTTTAAAGATTAATGTTTCCAAGTTACTGACAAAATTTCTCTGTTTGATCAGTTACGTAGCTGTTAAATCAGTTGTCTAAAGTTACCTGTCGAAATACACAACTATGTCAACCCACGGTGCAAGGAGAATCAATTGCTGCTTTACCATACTGAAAACTATAACAAATAGAAAATGATAGCAAACTATATGGGGAAGCACTTGCTTTCTTTAGTTTTCAAAATAAATATGCTGTACTGCTAGAATTTTTTTTTTTTTTTTTACTTTAAGTTTGCTCATTACCAGTTAGCTGGAGCTAGTTAATTCATTTTCAGAGGGAAGTTAACACACACAAACACATGGACACATATATACACATCAAAAAAAAAAAAAAAAAGTCCAAGTTTGCAGTTGGCCTCAGACTTAGTGTTTCTAAGCTACAGAATTTATGAGTTTGGACAGTGTCCAGACTGGCACTTGAAAACATGTTTACCTGAATCAATGGGTAATTAACTCATTGAAGATGCAGACTTTTAGCATAGAGAAGTCTAGAGGAAGGCCATCAAGAAAAAAAGTGGTCTCATTGACTCTGCTTCAGTTTGATTTAGATATTTTTTTATTCATTAGGATTTGATAGCAAATTTACAAACCCCAAACTAAAATACTCAGGGATTTATATTTAACAGATTTTAAATAAGAACATTATATTAATAGTAGGATATTTGAAACTCACTGCCTTTTTTACCTGCTGAAAAGTAACCACTTACAATCTTATGGTTTTGTAAGTTTTACAAGTGTATAATATTGCTTACAGATTTCTTCAGACACAAAAAATGTACAGCACCACCTCTGGGCTCATCTTGTCCAGCAGAATGACAATACATGGTACTTTCTGCTGGCACGGTTCATTTCTCTCAGCATAAGGAGAGGAGAATAAGCAAACTGCTTTTCCAACAAGGATTACACTGAATTCAACAGAAAATCAGACCTCTAACCAAAATATTTAAATTGGAACAGAAATTGGTTGCCTACACCAAGCCAAGCTCTTGTTTGTATTCCTGAGCGTTTGACATGGTTTACTGATGTGAAAGTGTTACATCTTCTGAAAGTTCAAAGATTTTTTTTTTGGTTGGTTGGGGGGTTTTTTTATGTATTAGTCTCCCTGTTAAATTACTGTTTTGTTATTTGTCGCATAGGCAGTTTTCTGAACGTAGTAATGTTTTAGTATATCATAATACTTCAGTGTATGCAGCTCACATCTCTAAAATTTATATATATTCTAACATTTTCAAAAGTGAAATCTTCATATTGGCACTTAAACATTCAATGTTTAAATGTTTAAACATTCGATATACTGGCAGCTTTATTTTGAAAGATTTGAATGCCTACGGGTCATACCCAATTCAGTTAACAGCTGAGACTGTTCCGAGTTGTTTAAGTTAGGCTGCTTTTATAGGATGTGTGTGTCTGTGTATGACGTACACATAAAATACGCATGCACAGACATTCATTTCTCTGACCGCAGCTGGCTTGCGCATTGTAGACCACAGTGACTCTCAGGCTTAATGAAGCTTTCCTCATTTGTTATTTCCATTTGGTAGGAAGAACATGAATGCGGTAGGGATAGTGTGAAGAGTAAGTATTTTTTTTCTTGGGAAAGAAGAAAACTGAATTTTACTTAGGATTTTGTCCAAGATTTTAGGAGAGGATTCCTGTCTGTGGCCGATGAATTATTTTAGCCAAATGTTCTACAAGACACTACTGCTTATGTATTTTATGTTCTTTGAATATCCAGCATGAGCCACCTGTGTCCCTGCTATGCAGAAGTTTTGGCTGTGTTCAACTGTCTGTAATTTGGAATAAGGTTTTGAAAATATAATGTCTTAGTGTCGAAGTCAAAATCAGGCTGTGCTATATGAGGCTTAACATATTTTAAGTTGAGAGTCATAATTAGTGGGTAAGTTTGAAATTCTGAGTTTAAGTTCTGTGGGAGATAAGTTCATTTAAGCTTGGGAGCATTTTGTGAAGAAGAATTCATTAATATATAGGAAGCAGTAGGAGACAGTGGTGTGAACACTGGTAAAGTGTCCTTTTGAAAATGAACAGCTCTGTATTCAGAGCAGGATTTGAACAAAATGAATTTCTGTTGAAGGGCACGAGGCATCACATAATGTCAGAAAGCAACAGTCACTCTTCAGGGCATGAGGCAGGGTGTTTTGAAATAATAATAAGCATGGATGTAATCAAAGAATTTTGATTGGTCATATCATGGGATAATTTAAGACAGCACAGGAATTGTAATACTTCCTAACATTTGAATGCTTGAACTTGCGCTTGTAGCATTTTTGATGCAAGTTTTTATTTTGTTCTTACTTACCTCACAGTGTGGAGGTAAGTTACATAAATCCACACCTCCTTCTACCTTTTCCTGTTCATATGGAAAAAGAGTAGAGATTAGAGTTAGAGCTTGAGGGGTTACCTATTTTATCACCTTGTTTGAAAGCAGAACAAACTAGCCTGCAACATTCCTCAAGGAGGTTTTGTGTAACAGTTTCATAATATTCAGAGAAAAGATTTCACGAATCTATACATTCCTTGCCTCTTACAGCTTAAGGTTATTGCCTTGAATTATGTTGTGAGCTGACATGAAGAGTAGTTTATTTCCCTCTTTTTGTAGTGACTTTTTAGACACTTCAGGACAACTAACAGACCTTCTTTTAATCTAGACTAAGAAAACTCATTTCTTGCGACATTGTTCCATATATTGCCTACCACCAGCACCTCCTTCATCCAAACTTCTGATTATTTAGTGGCTGCACTTTGTATAGTCTCCATTTGGTCTCGATTTTCCTAGGAAGCTAAGGAAGTAGGGCAGTTTGTTTGTTCGTTTGTTTGTTTGTTTCCTTTTGTAAACACTTCAGTGTAATACTTGCTATTTTTATGGAGTCTTTCCTTAGCATTGTGATATAACTGACTTGGGGCTAGATTCTGGGTTAGATGTTACCCTGATAAAACTGATTTCCCTCTTCCAGTTACATTTTTCCGCTCTTACATGTTCTTTCTGCGCCCTTCCAGCTGTCACTCCCTCAACTGAGAGAAGTCAACAGAGAGCAGTTTGTGTTGCCACACTCTAAACCAGACCTATAAAAGAATCCAAGATAAACGAAAAACGGTTTTAAAACAGTCCTTGAACATGGTCACAGCAGGAAGTGACTTAGCAAAACAGAGTGGGTAAGCATCTGCCAGAGAAGATGCAATGGAGTCAGTGTGAGAGTAAGACCAACTCGAGCTGTATCTGCTGCTGTCAAGAGAAGACGGAACAGGACTCGGCCTTTATGGTTGCTTTGAGATCCTCCTACCCTTTAGATCCTTTCCTGAAGACCTCTTGCTCAGCCAGGTGCTCCCTGTGTTGTAGCTGTATAGATGACTCACTACTCATTGAAAAGAGGGTCAGGGGGATTTTGCACAGGGCTGAGCCATTGGGTTGGTTCAGCTTCTGTTGAAATCAAAGTGGACATACAGCTTTTCCTGTGCATCCTTACTCAACTGTATCCTATTTCAGTTGGAACAGTATGGTGTCTAATTCTCTTCTCCATATTGCTTGCTCTCCCTTACTTTTTGGTGCTGCTTTCAAAGCAAGATTTGTTCTGTATTCTGTTACCCGTTGTTCATTATTCTTAAAGATAGTTTTCTTCTGCCCAGCAAAACTTCAGAAAATTATTTCTACAGTCTCCACTTCCATTTTTTTAAGTGACATTGGAAGGTACAGAGAAGCACAGCTGCCAGAGTGTGGGGAGTGCGAACTCTTGCTTGTCATCATCTTAATGTTACACCACTTATAGGAGGACGAAGTTGGGAGCAGTTGCCTATCAGCACGATAGCAGGAGCTGGCTTTTGACCCTTCTATAAAAAGGGAAAAAAACCCCACATAGGGGATAATACTGCTTTTAGTAGGAGTACAGATGCTGAGAGATACAATGCAAAAGCTTTTTGACAAGAGATTTATTACTGTGAATATCCACACACAAACCACAAGACTGGCTAAAGATATTCATATCTTTCATCTAATGTACTCCTTAGAGATATGGCTGTATGATCTGTTTCCCTGTTGCCCGTTTGTAACAGGAAATATTACTTGACTGAACTCTGGTAATAGTTTTCAGAAACATTAGCTTCAGAAATATTTCCATTTAGTCTGTAGCTAGTTAATCAAGTCTGTGTTCATCTGTCCATACAAGCTATAAAGTTCTGCAATGAACATCTAATTGTAATTAGCATCATTGACCAGTTACAAGGCGTAAGTAGTAACGTATCCACGAGTGAGTGCTCTGTGCTTGCTGACAATGCAAGTTACACCAGATGGGGCCCTTGGTGCCTCCTGTGCCCCACGGCGCTTTCTGTGCTGTCTATGTCAGATGGTGCTTTTGCTTTCTGTGAGATCGGCATTACAAAATGTTTGGGATTTTTTTATTGTCCAAAGACCAACTAGCTAGATCACCTTGAAGGCATCAGCTTTAACAGATGAAGGCGGCAGGTGATACTGCATAGGAAATGTTAATATTTTAATGTAAAATTTTGCTTGCATTCTAGGATAGCAAGAATACAATTAAAAGCGGCAACAACAAAGTGACTGTGTACTCACTGCAGGTACTCATAGGCAAGCTCCAGTCATATCTGACAATGTACTGCTCTTAAATATGGTCTTTTTTTCATTTCATTGTAAAACTAGGCACAGTCGTTAACATCACTTTAAATATGGACTGAATACATGTTGTAGTATTCAGTTTAAGACATATTATTCAGCCCTAACAAACTCATTAGGTAGTAGGGTTGCAGGAGAGTGTAAGACCTGAAGTCAGGGGCTAAAGTACCACAGCTCTATTCAGGTCACTGATGTCAAGGCAGTGGTCTTGTGGGGCAAATATTGTCATGGAGACCATGAATATGTCCTGTGGACAAAATGGTGTTTTGTTATGGCTGCCTGAATTTATACATATAACACATCCCAATAAGCAGTATGCATTCTGCTCCATTTTTGCAGCAATATACATTCTGCTCCATTTTTGCAGCAATAGGTCTGACCTTTAGGCTCCTGCAAAATAGAGCTCTGAATTCCATAAAGTCTAGGTACCCTTAGCACAAGCAAAGTCAAGCTGGGATTTCAATAAGCTGACAGTTTTTTTCCTTTCTCATTAGAGAAATGCAATACTGATGTGTATATCGATACTTCTTTTCCTTTTGCCTCAGCTGGCTCCAACATCAGCTGGTTAAAAAATTGCACACAAACAAGTTTGGGCATTTGCATTCAAGTAAACGTATGGATAAAGGGGCTGTAGTACTGACTGTAATGCATAATAAGCTACGTAAAGCAAAACAGAGAAACAGCTGCAGTCAAAATCTCCAGAAAATTCTGCTATCAGCTTCTGCAACTGATTGAGAACACTGCAGAATAAATGTTCCTGGATTTTAATGTTCCAAGTAGCACAACTAAGCAAATACAACATGGATTATCCTCTAATATATTAAATGGCAAACGTTATCTTGCAGAAAGATAAATAAGTTTGGGTATCCTACAGAGAAGGATTGGAATCCCAGGCAGAAATACAAACTTACTTGCTTACACATACAAAAGATAGTACACCTCTGCAGCTGTTCAACATCTGTCCCCTGAAGATAATGATATAAACACATGACAAACAACATGTAAATATCTGGCAATTAACATACCTAGAATCAGGTCAGGGAGAAGAAATCTGAAATCAAGTTACTGGAGCTGGACCACAGATATATGGCAGTATAAAACTCCAAAAATTACTCCAGAAATATAAATGTGGTACAATCACAAGAGTTTATTCTGAGCCAGTGCCCGATCTGTGGGTTTTGTGTTTGTTGCACTGGCTGTTAACCACCAATCTGCAGAAACTTTTGGATGATATCTGAGGTTTGTAAAAGGTGAATGAGAAAAACAAGCTCATACATACACTATTGTACTATACATAGATGAGATTTCATAAAAGAGCTGCCTTAGAAGTCCAGTTTTCCACTAGGAGAAAAAAAAAAAAAAAAGTGCCTACAAATAAAACCCTAGAGGTATTACTATTAGTATCCTTCATCATAACACCCCCTCGCACACAATTCTCTTTGTATTAGATCTCATTTTAATAATTCCTAGGACTAGAATAGCATACAGTTTGATTGCAGTTTGTATAACTCCTTTCTATTTATCATTCGCACATTTAAATGCACCTTAAATGCTCAACTGAATAAATACAATGCAGATTACCACTTAATATATTAAATGCCAAATACTATCTTGCCAAAAGCCAAATAAGCTATCTATTTCTGTTCTGGCTTACCTCCATATTCACACATACTGGGGCTTAATGATGGGTACTTTATTCTATCATGTTATTTCTTTGCAGAGACGTTTCAGGGGAAAGAGACTATAATAAAGATGTGAACTTCACAATTACGGAGTCTTCTCTGTGATCAAGTTTAAATGTATGGTTTTTAGTGTCTCTAGGCCATTGCTTCTTCAGTTTTGAAACATCACTTTGGAAAGCTCCAATTCCTTTCTGTTATCATCATGTATTGTAGAAAAGAAAGTACAATTTAGTGCTTAAAATGATCATGGACAGCTGTGGAAAAGAGAATATGAAATGCCAGGTTGTAGACAGTGCAGTAAAAATAATCTGAGATCAGACAAGCAGATACAAGTGAAAATGCAAAAGGAGCAAATTGGGTGAGATGGGACAAAAGTATGTGAAGAGTGGAGAACCTTATTTGGAGAAGAAAATAAGGAGAACAGTCAAGGGAAAGAAGGAAGAAAGTGAAGAAAGCTTCAGGATGAAGACTAATACTGGGGTGTTGCAGATGGAGATGACACAGGTAAGTATTAGAAAAAAGAAAAGACGTGATCCCACACATTCATAAAAAGTCATGCAATTTGTGGATTGTTCCCAGGGCAATGGGGTTTTTTTGATTTACAGTTTTTAGGACGAGTTGGCCGCAGTTTGAACCCAGACTGCTGTGGAGAATCCTGCTCTCAGGATGGCCAGCTGGCCACCTCCCAGGGTATAGAATTTCATTTCTCTGTGCTTTCTTTACTTGGATTTTACTCGTTACCAGTAAAGTACCACTGTAAAATCAGATAATGAAGTCTTACAGGCCTCTTAGAATAAAAAAATATGACAGCTAGTAATAACCAGGGGGAGCTGGGCTGTATTTTCTTCTCAGCATGTGGTGGGTTTGAGAGCTCCTATTAACAGTTTGCCATGGATGAGAAAGGTAATTTAGCCATTTTCTATCTGCTGAAAGAGAATATGGTAGGTAGAAAAGCTATGACAGTAGTTTTCATATGTTTATTAAGTTGTAGCTGTTTCTGCTGTCTTACTGTCATGTAATTACATGCAGTTATAAAATGTACATGTATTAAATAATCCTTGGTAACATTTTCAGTCTTCCAAGCAGCTAGAAAGCAACTATGATCCTATGTAAATGACATGTTTACTCAGTGTCTTCCTAGATACAGTCACACAGACAGTTTATATGTTCCTAAATGTGTGTCTACCCGAACACCCAAAGGAAAATGAAAGGAATATATTTCTGTGGTGGGAAAGTATCTTCTTCAGTGCTGTGACACAAATCTCCATTTGTTAATCATCTTTGGTTGAACTACATTATCAATTTAAGTAATCTACTTTTGTTTAGGTAGGGAGAAAATAAGAGCCATGAATAGGCCACTTCATATAAAACAGAATTAAAAAAATGGAGGAAGCTTCAATTTTCCCTTACCCTTGGATGGGACCCAAATCTTTCTTAATGAGCCATACCCTAGCTTTTTCATATCTGGTGTCCTGCTGGTATTTTATTTTGCTGTTGTGATACTGCAGAGAAATACAGCTCCTAATCCACAGGTGTTGAGAGGAAGCTTTTGCCACTGCGATGTAGTATATAGATTTTTAGAAATGGTAAGAAAACCTTGAGATGAAGATTGCAGCGACTTCCTTTTCTAAGTAGAGATCTTACGGGTTTTGGAGATGATACTTTATTTCAGTATTAACAGTAATGACTGTCAGTGTCAGTGGCAAATGTCTGGGGAAAGATGTTTCCGTTTGGGCTAGGAAAGACTGGGGAGAAAGTATACATAACACCTCTCAGTCACTACTTGTTTGCAAACCAAATGAATAAAATGAGAGCTGCTCAAACGCTTTTTTTCTAACAACAAAATCCTTTACCTGACTCCTGGAACTGGTACCATCATGGGATAGATGTTTTCTGGGAAGCTGCAAGCAGGACAACGCCAGCCACTGTGAATTCTGGAAGAGAAGGAAAGGTAAATTAGCTCTTACGGTGTTCAGCGGCCCCTTTAGCCTGGGTAGTACTGGCACTTAGTCTAGCTCTAATGGCATTACGTATACATCACTGAACTCAGTCTGATAGTTTCCATGTTTTGCCTACCTCTCTGTGAAAGTAAATAGTATCATTTTAAACCCAGTACCATCAAGTCCAATCTGCTGAAGTGCTAAACAGACTAGCGCTGTGGATGTTAGAGCTAACCCTCAAGCTTCAAGGGATACCGATGGACCGTATTTTCTGCTTCCTCCATTTCCCTAATCTAATTGTCAGGCAAACTGTACTTCAAATTTCAGATTCTCTGTAGGATTAGGTGTTCTTGGAAGCTACTTTGACAGGAATTATGCTCTAAAACTAGGGAAAAAAGGTAAGATGCTAAAGTTTTATCTGGGAGGTGGCTCTTACTAAGTGTTCTGATTTCCTGCAGATATGTATTTTATCCTGTCTGTGGCTATGAATTATTTTCCTAACTAGGAAGTCTCATGAAACATTAGACATCTGCGCATAGCCCTATTACTTCATTCATTTATAGCAAAAAGTAGACTTAAAGGAACCTGGAAAAGTTCCTGTGGAGAACCCTTCCTATGTTGCTGCTGGATCTAGACATGGCTTAGAAGGTTGTTCCAGTTCTGGTTTATGTGATTTTTTTTTTTTTACTCCTATTTTCTGTTTCTAACACCATTCTCCCAAATAAGATATATAAACCAAAGGTCAGACTGCAGTTCTGTTAGCACCGGGGATGTTTTGCAGTGCACTTATCAGAGGTCATTGGCTGGCCATGCCCTGGGCTCTGTAGGTGAAATCCTCTATGTAGCATGCATATTTGCATATATGGTACAGTTTAAAGAAAAAAATTAATACACAGCATTTGTTATAAGATTGAAGTCTTCTCTAATTGTATTTTAAATCATAAGATTGGTGACATTTACCTTTCACCGTGTCATTTTATTTTTAATTTTGTGCTTCAAGCCAGTGTTCTCCCAACTCAGTGCTGCTTAAAAATGCTTAATCAAATAAAGATGCTTATTTTCCATCAGTGGCTTTATAGCTACAGTCATGATAGTTTAAAGAAAAGAAAAATAAACAGCTTTGTGACAGAAATGAAGAAATATTCCTAATCATTGTATGCATTTTAAAATTCATTGTGTGTTTAAAATACGGTGAATCTATGTGCAACATGAGTTCTTTTCAAGAATATGCAATTACTCTATACTGAATGCCAAACTCAAAATCTCAAAAACGAGCTGAAAGAACTGAGCCTTTTATCTCCCAAACAGAGAGAGCTGAAACTGCTTAACTTTTGTGGCTTTCAGTCAAGGGGCAGTGCTTTAAAACAGTGAGGTGACTAACTTGGGTAGGGATAAACATCTAGTTAAGGAACTAAGTAACTCAGTGTTAGTATGAAAGAATAGATGGATAGAGAGACTTGCAAAAGAGGCAGGAATTTAGAGAAGAAAAAATAGAGTGTTTCTCATTTTACACTGGGAGTAGATATAAAGAAACTCCATGATTTTGAAAAGAAGCCTCAAGTAGGTGGTGCAATCTTAGCCTTTAACTTAAACCCACAAGTGTTCAACACTCATGGGAAAGCTGTGGTACACCTAAATATTTATTGTAGTCAGAAATGTAAAAATTGATTGGTGGGAGAACCCACAGAGAGTATGTGCATCTTCTTGTTTCATCGAGTGCATGTCCTTGAAAACTGAACTATGAATCCAGCATGCAAAAAGCAACTGGATCTCAGCAAAAACGTATTTAAGGACCTGTGAGTATAAGGCAGTTAAATTGCAAAATCTCAGTCCCTTGAAGCGAACCCTCTGCACGGAAATATGTCTGGGAAATTTGTCAGAGAAACAGGGGAAACCGAAGAACACCCGTGCACTGTGTTGATAAAACTAAGCATCTTGTCTTAGTTACAGCAGCTGCCATGGTGGCTATGCAGTACTGCCTGTGGCAGAGGTCTAAAACCTTTACCAAAAAAGTAGAGAAGGTCTTAATGAAACCTTAACCAAAACTGATTTGTTATCATGTTTCGTAGCTGTGTGTTCAGGAGAAGGCAGAACTGAGCACTTAGTTTGTGTTTATAAATTTTTGGTGTGCGTCATGGCCATGTAGAGTCCTCCACTTCTTCTGTAGCACATCAAATTAATTTTGCATGAGCCAAATTATACAATTTTGAGGTTTTATACTCAATAGATTTATAAATTACTTTACGTCAGTGCAGGGCTTGGGAAATGAAAGCAAATATTTGCTATACCTAGCAAACAAGGTAATGCAAATACATCTCTGTCACTTGATGATGTATTTAAGTTCTAGGCATGCTGCCTGATTGGTATTTAGTAAAGACCCAACTATAAACAGATGGATAAAGCACAGGTGTAAGAGCTAAAAAAACCCTGAGGTTTTTTCTCCTGTTTTAATACTTGTCAATCGTGTGAGCTCACTGCTCTACCCCTTAGCCTCACCACCTCTAAAAATATCTTACTTCTACTGAGTGCTTTGAGAATGATGAAAATTAATGAGTATTTGTTATGACTGACTGATTAGTGACAGTATTTTTATTAGGAAAACTTGAAAAGAGGCTTAATAAATATCCTTTTCAGTCCTCTTAGCCTGTGATTTTCCTAGCTTTGCTGGATCACCGACTTCATTATGTGACATTAGAGAATGCATTCTAAAAAAACCTGCTAATAAAACACATGTGTATTCTGCTCTTATTGCTTCCATTTCTGTACTTCAAACAGAATGCATTCCCATTCAAATTGAAACAAAGATTAATGAACATCTCACTAATGTCCAGTGATCTGTTATGAGCATTGAACAGCTTTATGTCCAATTATTTTTTTCTATAAATAGCTAGTGTTTTCATAAATACATGATGGCAGTGTACAGTTTAAAAAATACTGAACATTGATTTGAAACAGCCTGTCTGTCCCTGAATATTAGAATAGCTGGAAATCCTTAACAGATTAGGGAAACAAAATATGTCAAACAGTACACTTCTGAGCTGCTTTCTTTAGTTTAGCTATATGTAAGTATGATTCAAGAAGAGCTTTTCAGAATAAAGAATAACTTGATATCTAGGATTTCGAGCATCAAAATGGGTTGGACTGACTTTGTTTGTAAAGAAAGTCTAATGATTTTTTCTGGTTTAGTGTTTTGAAAGCAGAGCTGCTGGGGAAAACTTTCTGTCCTGCAAAAGATTTTATGTTCTATATTGAAGTGAACCTGGGAACTTTCAAAGTTACTGTGAAAGAGAAAACATATTGGGAAAGCCATGGCCACAGGAGATGCTCATATAATGTCTGGGACTTCCAAGTTCAGGTATCTCCACACCTCCAATACACCAGAGAAGTGTACAGATAATCTCCCACTGAAGCTTTTTATCAATGTGCAAATATACAATTTTCATTAGAGCAGAGATGAGAATTTTTTTGTCTCTCATGCATGCTCTTACTGCTTTTGTTCTGTAGGTTTAATTAGTAATAGAAAGCACAAAAGCTTCAAAAGGAAATGTTGGGACAGGTTCTCTGATATTGAAACAGGTGCCTATGGATTTGAAAAACCCATCTAGTCAGCAACAGATTTAACCCAGCCAGTGGGGTATCAGTTACATTATGCTGCCCTATTAACAGAAAATTTCATGTGATGCCAAAATCACTGCTTGATAAAGCATTCAACCAAAATTCCTAATTAAGGATAATATAACCAATAAACAAAAGAAATACTCTGCCCTCCCTGATCTACACTTCCTTTTGAGTGAATTTTTCCTCACCTTTGCTGTTGTCCTTAGATTTTTCAACTGTTACGTAGATACTGAGATGAGTGCTGCCTTTTCCAAGACATATTTAATAGCATGATGCTCAGATGGTAATTTATTTCCTGTTAGAGCTGTCTGATACTTGCAGATTAGATGTTCCAGCCCGGACTTTGGGTAGCAGAGTTTCGAGAGCATGTTTTCTACATACCCTGACATATTTAATTGAGTTCAGCACATAGGACAGCCTCAATTACTAGTTTAATTAATAAGGGGAAAAAAAAAAAAAAAGGCTCAACAATAACAGAAAGGATGTAGTGTTTCATTATAATTGAGTAGTGCTGCTGTGAATCCTAGTTCAAAGTGCTTCAGTCTCTCTAGTCACTGTGGAGGGACTTGAAGTTCATAACTTGTGTTGTGAGTTCTCGTTTGAATCTGACTTCCCAGCAATGAAGACTAGATTACAAAGATGTTTAGACATGGGAAGAAAGCAATCAGGATTTTCAAAAGCATTTGTACAACTAATTCCCAGGGGTTTATCCTTTATATTGCCGTGGGTTTCACTGGGATTTGGGCACCATATGATGGGCTGTGCTGATTGTCACCGCTGCTCTCGCTCCATTATGCTTTGACAAGTAAGCACATCCCTTGCCAGGTACCATCAAGAAGCAGGCTATAGCAAGCAATTACTGGTTGCTGAGCACAGGAACACCTTTAAAGAATATAAAGTAGTATCTTCACCGCTCTTCTCTTTTCCCTCTTTTGGAAAAAAAAAAGTGAAAAGACCAGGAAGACATCTTTTAATAAGGTAAGAAAGGAAATAACTGTTCTGCAGCAGGTGGTGTCTTGTACGTCCCAACCCAGGCTATCTTCCACCTTGTCACAGAGAGCAGCGAGGAATTTGAGTGATTAAAATAGTGCTGGAGATCGTAAGATTATTCACTGGGTTTATGTCAGAGGAGGACAATTATGTTGAAAGGAAGCGGGGAGAAAAAAAGCCTCAAGTTAATCTGTGCTCCCTTCACCTCAGGCTGATTAGAGTAAATTAACTGCTATTGCAAGTAATATGCAAAGTAGATATTCATTATTTTTCTGACAGCAAATAAAATAATGTATAAATATAAGAAAGATAGTCTTGAAATATATTTTGTTAATTATGCCTGTAGACTATTGCTTTCATTTTGTAAAGCAAGCAAGCAATTAGTCCCCTGTCTCCCCCCCAAAAAAAAACAACAACCCAAACCAAAACCCCACAAGGCTGTTTTCTGATCCACTCTCCACTCATGTCAGTGTGTATCAATTTTGTATTAAAATAAAGAAGTTAACCTTCCTGACACATAGGCACACCATGTTATGCTTTCAGACTGGACGGGTTCTCTACCAGAAGGGGAATCTTCTCCTCAAACTGTATCAATTGCTTTAAGAAAAGATATCCGCAGTGATGAATCTTGCTCTGGTACGTGTAGCTCACTTCCCTGTGCGGCGTTAGAAGAAGAGATGTTCACCTCCCTTTCTGCTGTCACCACAGCACAAGCATTACTCTTGGGTTTTATATTGTTTCTTCTTTTCCTAAAATTAAATAGTTAATTAGTTGATTAACAAAACTAATTAGTTAAAAGCTCTAAAACGCAACTGTCTGCCTGGTGGCCTGGCGACTGAGGGGAGCAGGGGAAGAGTGACTTAATGACCACTTTACGCAGATTGAGCTTATGAATGTCTGTGAGACTGGGTGAGGTCCAGTGTAAATACATTGGAATGCCATTTTTCATAGAGTTTTAATGACATGAGCTGTAACTGTCACTTCTTTGAGTGTGAAAATTGTCTTAGAATTGGTATTAAAATTTGTGAGGTAGGTTGGATTGCTCAGCTATCAATGCATCAGTTCATGCTGGCATAATCTAATTAATTTGCACATCAGTGTAATCCTATACTTGGCCAGAAAAGTATTTTTATTTTATTTTTTCTGCAATTCTTTCTTCATTTTTTCCAGTTCAGTCATTTTCAGAAATTGTCATCCTATCTAATTCTACGTAGGGTAGGCTGGTATTTGAAAAATGATTACAGAAAAGGTGTATGCAGGTACCACCTGGGGGTACTGGTTTTCTGCTCCTCTCCAAACCTGCTACCTCCTTCTCCTCATTGTGATCGGGAGTCAGCGCTACCAATGCATCTCTCCCATTTTCTGCGTTTCAGAAGCGTAATCAGGAAGTAGATTTGCGCGCTTGTGTCAAAATTGCTCGTGAGATTTCTTACTTGAGCTGGTAATCCAGGAACTGGAGCGTTGCCACTAACGAAGGGCAATGTGGGGTGAGGTGGTACCGCCTGGCCCCGTTCCTCAGTAACGTGGAGGGTCTGGTCCAGACCCACTCGGGTGGGTGATTTAAACCCGCGGCTGTGTGTCAGAGCCACTCTGCCGATGGAGGTTTCCTTCCCTGGGGCACGTCGTCTTCTGTCCGCGAGGTTTTCTGGCTGTGGGCAGGCACCAGGCCCGTGAGTGGAATAGGGCAGGAGGGAAAAGGAAGTAGTAAAGTGGCCTTTAGTTTTCTGTTCTATTAATTCAATAGCGGTTTGTGACTTTCTGGACTTCTTTCTGGGCTGAACGTGCTGTTGCGCCGTGCTTTTCCGCCCAGAGAAGCAGCAGTTGTGGAGCAGGAGTCACAGTCTTGTAGCTGAAGGTGTCTGCCAGATATAGATAGAAAGATATAGATATAAACTTGCCCAGTTTTTCCCTTAAATAGTCTTTGTTGTTGTTGTTGTGATGTAACTTGGTGAAACTTTCCCATGGCTGGTTGTTTGTGGGTTCTTTGGGGGAGAGAAGGAGGGCTGGCTGGTTTTTTTTGGTTTTATTTCAGCTAAATCCCTTCAATCATTTCTGTAAACAAAGATAATACGTAAGTTTGTGCTAATAAATTTTACCAACACCTAAAAAAAAAAAAAACGAACCCAAAAAGCAAAAGGTGTGTTTGGAGCAGAAGTGGATGCTATGCCTTTGGATCAGCTGACAGCCTCTTTAATCCCACGATTCCCAGGTTGCTTCCTGCAGTCTCTTGTTTAATTCATTACTTATGTTCAATATTCTGTAACATGTTCAGCAAGTGTATTACAGATACGGCTTTTCTATAAAGTACTTTGTCATGCCAGCACAGGTTTTCACTGTTCTTGAAATGAGGCAACCTTCATGTGGAAATAGTGGCAGATGATTCAGTACATAAGGATTAGAATGAACCACCCAAATGAAATGGGAAATTTCAAAGAAATAACTCTCTTAGGGGAAAAAAAAAAAAATATATATATATATAAGCAAAATTTCAGATATGCCATGCACTCACGGCAATTAACAGCTTCTAAAAAATCTCAAACCAAATTCATTAAATCTGAGCACTAACAGTTTCTCAAGGAAAATTTAGGAGAACAAAGGCAGCATTTCTAATCCTTAGGAAAGGTGAGAGAACACAGGATTAGAAGTTGACTATGAATACTAAGAGAATAAAAGCCACCAATTTGCTTTGCTGATATTTAAAAATCACAATATGTATTTATTAGCAACATCTTAGGTTGCATGGTTTTGGCTGAGAATATTTTTGCAAAATATATTCTGAAGTAACCATTAACACTGTATATTGCAAGACTGTTTAAGCTGTAAGTGCTGTTACAGCCATTTGTAAAACATTCATCTTTGGAACAGTTGCAAATGTTTTTGAATAAATGGGAGATAGGAAAGTCCACTAAAGATGTAAAATACCCCTGCTTGTCATGAACAGTAAGAAGTCTTCCATGGTCTTCAAACTATTCTAAGAATACCACTTGATGGTACACATGCCATTCATTGAACAGCTATGAACACCAACAAAAATATTAAAAAATAAAAATTGAATTTGACTGTCAGGTTCTATGCCTGTGGTTTGTAGATATTGGATCTTAATCAGTATTATCCTAAGAAAAAATGGGTTTTGTTTTCTTCCAGAGGGGAAATTGCCTTATTAAGCTTCTCATGTTTTCAGTTGATTATCTGAGTGAATGAAATTTAACTCTGACTAGTTGACATTAATACCAGTCCTGTGATAAGGTGTAATTTTGGATAAGGATTTAATACCCACTGACCATATTTTACTTATAAATAAATAAAGTCCATATTAATGGAGGATAATAATTTTTTTCATTCTTCTTATGAAATAATAAGAATTTTGCAGGACTATGCAGACACCACAGCTTAGCATTTACAAATACATGAGTGAAACGTGAATATTCTGATCTTTCTCTACCAAATCATTGCTTACACATAAAGAGCAAGAAGCAGGTCCCCCAGTATGTCCCATTTATGTAAGAGGTCATTAGGGAATGAGCCATGCCTTTGAGTCATTCAATAACTTGTATCAGTATATAGTTTGTTTAATTGGTACCAATATGCTAGTTTTCTGAATATGAGACTCAACAAATATTAATCAAGAATCAATTAATCTCCACTGAAAATTGTCAGGGAAGACTGGACGGTAAGCTGTTGAAAGCAAACTACATGTGACTGTAGACTCTCAGGAAAAAATATTATTTTTTATGGTCACTGGCATAGGCAATAAAGTTGTTTTTAATGAGAGGATAATGCAGCTTTCAGAAGTTACGTGTATTTAGCCATTGCCATGAATTTGAAAGTATCAGAAAACCTCAGGAACAAAAAATAACCTTAAAAATAATCTTTTATTACAGCTAGGCTGAGCAAAAGAAAAGTGACAATACTGCAGATTCCAAGCAACTGCATGAACTGCTGAGTTATGCCTTAAATTTATTTTTTTGTGATGGTGTTAGTGAAACAGAAAGACAGACATGGAAATATGCCTAAATTCCCTCTTAGAAGTACTGTAACTGCTTACTTTCTGATCTCCTGATCACAGAAATCCACCTTTGTCTCAATGCTCAGCTGGGGGGAAGCTATTCTCAGCTTGGCGAGAGGCAGGAAAGTGTTTTGGAAGTACTCCCAAGAAATGACGGACTATTTGGTTGGACTGTAGTGTGTGGCTGCAAAAAGCATTTCTCGCCTTATTTTCTTATTCTGGTGATTTCACTTGGAACAGCTCTGACCCATTCCTGCCTCAGTATTTAAGCTTCTGATTGTCATATCTTTCTCTTAGTACAAAAAATTGGACAACAGAATGACTCCATATGCAACATTCTTTAACACAAAATGTTTTAAATCTTATTTCACATCTTGTCACTTGCCATAAAATATCAGAGTAACGTAGCTCTTCCATCCTTTCAGTAATGTAGGTGCACGAGCACACCATGTGTGATACCATATTTCCATACCCCAGGTCAATTAAAATCACTTTGAGCATCAAAGTATACAACCTCCATTAATTTACTGTTACACTCCCATCAGTATCTGCTTATTATTAGATACTGCCATGTTCAGAAACTTTTTTGTCTTTGTATTCTTCATGGCATTCAGTAAAACTCGGAGGAAAAGTTTCTGAAAACATTTGCTAACTAGAGCAGCATGCATGGACGTTTTTGGACAATTATTATTTGTATAACTTCTCTGCCACAGTGGAAGTATAACAAGTAATGTCACAGATTATCTGTGGGCTCTCAGCTGTGGCAACCTTTGGAAGTCAAAATTGAAATCCTTCTGTTGTTTATATATTTGTGTTCCAAGTCAGCATTCATTGGCTTGAAATCCTGCATATATACACAGTTCTCTAGCAGTTTCATGTTAGTTCTAGTGATTAGGCACTAATTATTAGTAGTATTATGAATAATTCTGCCTTCCCACTAGGACTAGCTGCTACAAATTAAAGGTTAAGAGATCAAGAATAGCATAACAACCGCAAAAAACACTAGAGCCTTCTCCATGGTGGAATACAACCAATTTCGTTGTCACTTAACTGAAATTGAGTTCTGTTTTGTAATGCCTTAAGAAAATATCATGAAGATTTAAAGAGTCTTTGATCTCAGAAGAGATAAAATAATGCAAATACAATAGTTCCAATCTAATTTCAAATATTACGATTCTGCATAAATCATGCTGTGCTTTTTCTTTCTATTAACTTGATAATTTGTTGTCTATGATCTTTGTTTCAGACCAGACTTTGGTTTGTTTGGGTTTTTTTGTTTTGTTTTGTTTTTGTTTGTTTGTTTGTTTTTAAATTTAACTTGCAATTTGGGGGAGAAAATGACTTGTTTATTTGGCAGTTAATGGGGAAGCAGAACTGCCTATTTTTCTTTACTTGCTGTCAAATGCCAAGGTGAGGCATGGCATCAAATAATTCGGTTGTTGCTGACATTAAATAATGCGCCAGCTAGGAATCTGCAGTGGGGAGATTACGGGCTCTGCAGACCTGCATAAAGATGTGCTGTTAATAAGCCTTGCGTAGACCAGCAGTGTCCAAAGCAATCTCTCCAGCAGAAGAAATTTGATCAGAAACTCAAGATGTAGGGCAAGTTCTAATATTCACTTCGGAATTTATTACCTTACAAAAAAAAAATTAAAGGAGATTTCTAAACAGGAACATGGAAGTGTTGGATGAGAATCTTGTTTTTATTTCATTTTGCATGGTTGTTATAGTTTGGATAGATAGATTTTTTTTTTTTTTTCCTCTTGGTGAGCCCCAAGTACCTCTTCGTTGCTGTTCACAACTGGCATCATCAATTAGACTGGAATAATTCCATAACCTCCAAAGTTTACTGCTTCATCCCAAAGCTGCATGTTGAGATGAGGATCAGCTCTGTCCATTACTGTCAAATACAGGCTGTCTATTTTCTATTCTACACTGCGCTAACTAGCCATATCCAAAATTTAAACTAGCTTAAGGATTCATTGTGGTAGCAGTGTTTGCTTGTGTAGATCAAATATGAAATGTATTTGCTTTCCTTTGGCATAAGGTGAAATTATTAGCATAGGTAAAGATTGCTTTGAAGTATATTTTTATATAAATTAAATTTTTTATATAAATATATATATTTAGAATATAAAGTGTAATTTTTGTCAAATCAGTTGTTCAACAGCATAGCTATACCTTCATCCAAGATCATCTTCAGCTTTGATGTCATTGATTATATTTAATGACTTAAATCTAAACCAAGAGCTTTGAGAAGAGTGGTATTGAAGAATGTCCTAGCACAGTCCCTTAGCATAACATCCTAGATGTGCCTTTCTCACCTGTAGCAAAATGAAATGCTTAGATGAGAAAATAAGAATAAAACAAGCATAGAGTAGTAGTTCCCACAGCAAACCTGTCAGCTTCCTGCAGTGTACAGTATTGTGATTCTTCAGAGTTAGAAACATAATTGCATTTAATAGCCACTGATATATTCTTCTTCCATTAATTTGTTGGAAAGAAGCAATCCCCATCCTTGCTGTTGACTGCTAATTCATCATGACTTTAAATCATCAGTTTTCAAAACTGGAGTCTGAAGCTTTTGGAATCTAAAGAGTACACCTCTAAATAGACTCCTAGCCTTTCTTCAGGTCTGCCTGTGAAGGAGGAGCCCTGAGATTCCTAAAGCATGCAAATGGTGGATTTTTGATTAATTTAATATAATCCTATATAATGATGATTATTGTAGCATTTTCTGTATAAGATGAATGAGACAGGTTCTCAAATGCCAGCTATTACTGACATTTAATCTGGTATAGGTCATAAAATACCAAGGTGGAAGAACTGTTTTAATTTATTTTTCACATTAATAGTAAATCTTAAATAAATTAATATTGAAAAAATGCTGTCTTTTTCATTCTCTGTAACTAAATAGAAAAAGGTGGTTGACAGAAATCACCAATTTGAAGACAAAGCATTCTTATTTTAAAATAGACATCTCTATTGTGATAGATATAGGTGATGTAGAAAACATAATTTTAAATCTCTGACAAACTGAATGGGTACATTTTTGGCATTTCATAGTGCCAAACAGTCCATATAACTATCATTTCTCAAACTCGGTTGAAAGGGCCATGTCTCAAATTCTGGGAAAGAAAAGCCCCTGGAGAAGTGAGATTGTGTTTGGGAAATAATAGCCTCATGTCTAGACAGTCATTGTTAAAAAGTGAGTTCCTGCTAGTGCTGTCCTGATTCGCTCTGTAGCTGAAATTAGTTCTGGGACAAAATTTAAACCTACCAAGCTCCAGACTGCTTTCCTCTTAGCCTGAGTTTCATCAGTCTGCAAGTCAGAACCTTTCAGCGATGGTCTTTTTTCTGTTTTTTTTCCCCCTACAAGTGCTGAACAATTAATGAAAACTGCCCCCCCCCCCCCCCCCCACAAAAAGTATTTTTAAAAAGTAGTTTTTTAAATGGTCTCTTTTAAACTAAAGGAAAAGGTTGTTTATTAAGTGGAAGAAACAGTACAGTCTGACTGCATGTAATAATACATTGTAAAAATTAAATAGCCTCAGGAAAATTACTGTGTTTATTTTTTCTGTGAAAGAGCTTCAGTACAATACTAATTAAATCTTTGAAAATAAGTCTTTGAATATGTGTATTCTGCTATGTACTTGGGTTCATGTAACTAGTATAAAAGATCAAGCGGCACCATTTTGTTGCTCCAGAAATCATTCAAAGCAGAATAATAGAAAATGCTACATTAAAAATACATAACTCCAGTTGAGTTTGAAGGATAGCATATATGTCAGACCCTGAGTTTCCAATGAAGAAACAGAATTTTAATTTTCTATGGCAAAATTATTTCACTGCATCTTGTATATCTGACAAAACATACAGCAGTTCAAATTAACCATCTAAACCTCAGAAATAATTACTCAGGATAATCCAAGAACTATATTCATCATCATGTTCTCTCCAGGCTCAGAGTTACAGATTTAAGTAACTCTAACAGCAGTGTGTGCATGATTTGGATGTAAACGCACATTTTATATCTATATAAAAGTCTGTTTGTGAAATAGTTTTGGTTTTATATATACTGGTTTTAAAATATACAGACTTCTTGGTACTATTTGGCTGTCATGTTGAAAGTCTACTTAAGTGATGATATAAAACCATGTTACATGACAGTTTGAATGTCTTTAAAACAATTAATTTTCTCAGTGGCTCAACACAGCAATTTGGCACAGCTGGTTTGTGATAAACTGGGAATAATCAATGTTCTTCATTCTTATTCTAATTGATGAGCTTGTAGTAACACATGGGGAAGTACACATACAGTCTGAAAGAACTCTCCTTCCAGATTTCTGCATCTGATTTAAATCTGAATCCATACATTTTCAGATGAATGGCAATAACTTGACAAATTAAATACTAATGTTCAGGGCCCTTAATGAATCTGTGAATACATCTGCAATGTGTCTTTCAATTAAAAATAACAGTTATGAAAACTTTACATGTATTTATGAAAAAAGTGACATAAAAGGTAAAATTTGATCGACTTCCTACAATTTTATATTGGGAATAAATTTCCAAAATTCAGACAACATCCTTTTGTTCAGGAGAAAGAGAAATACAATGAAAAAGCACCATTGCTGCACCAAATTACTCAAGGTAATTACACAGCTTTAATGAAAGGATATTGCATTGTATTTAGACAGAAAGCAGATTAAGCAAGTATAAACTCGATATATTCAAAGGGATGCAGTTTTTCAAGAGTACATCTCATAGCTGTAATCTTATTGTCGATAGGGGGGAACAGACTTAACTATTATGATGAGAATGAGTGTAAGACAAACTTTCTTTTCATTTTTATCCTCTAGCAAAACCTATGAACTGAATTTTCATTTCTGTGGGTGTTTGATTTATTGGTGTTATGTTCCAGGCATGCATTTTTTTACCATGTACAGAAACTCACACCTATTCATAAGTGGAGCAAGAAAGAGACTATGGTAGGGTTGATATGGATTTGCTACATATTTACTCTGAGTGTGAAGAAGTATAGCTTGTGAGAGAAAATTGAAACTGTGAAAAGATATCATAAGATAGAAAGTTAGCTGTACATCTCACTATCATATATTTTTCCTGCTGCACCTGGAGATGGTAGATTGGTGCACTGATGTGCCTTTTGTAGTTACCTCTCTGCAGAGAAAGCATATTTGGGTAGAAAAGGGAGGGGACAAAACTTTTCAAGGGTCATTATGACCTTTAAAAAACTTTATTTTGTGTATATTTGATTGCCATTCCTACAACAAAAGAAAGTGAAGGCTTTTATCCCCTCAAAAGTGGAAAGGATCAAACTTGAAAAATTCTGTGCAGGGTTTTGTTTTGATGAAACAACTAAAGCAATAGTAGAGCACAGCCGTAACAATGTAACAAATCACAGTCCTTAGCATCATATTACATTCACTTCATAACATCTCTGAAAATGCATATTTCTGTCTGTGTAAAGAAATTATATTGGGGGGGTGGTGTCCTGTTAATGGCAAACCAATTTAGCTTTATACTAGGCATATTTCTATAGATGGATAGTTTTAGTAGGGAAAAAAAAAAAGAAGAAAAAAAATAGATGCAGGATTTTTCTCTTCCCCCCCCATGTGCTGCTCTGTTTAATAAGAACTTCACAGATGATGACAATTTTTAGCTACTTTAGCAGTGACCCAGATTTGTTCTTTTTTTTAATCAGTCCCCAAATTCACAGCTACTTACCCTGTTTGCTGCTCAGACTGCCATCCATGTTACTGCAAATAAGAAAACCTTTGTTTGAACTGGTGATTTCCTTGTAAAGAGAAAGGTATTTCATTACAAATGTCCCCCAACCAAGGCATTTGGATTGAGCTTTTGCTGATTTTGCCTATGTTCTGTTGTGCAACAAACAGCGATTGGAGCTTGGCTCTGTGCAGTGAAAATGAGTTGTCTAACTGGGTTTTACTTTTATCTGCAGTTTGGCTCTGTGCTGCTTCCTGCATGGCACTAAACCTGCAGCTCTCCAGCAGAAGAAACCATTATTATTTTACTCTTATGCACTCATTGCTAGGATTCCAAAATACGAGGAACATTTGGAACATATGTCCACCCTTACATTGTGGAACTCACGGTGGAGCTTTAATAGAATTTCACTCCTATGTAGCACAAAAAACATCCACCCAATGTTTCCTTCCAAAACCAGTTACAAAAATTAAGGCATGTTGCTGGAGAGCCTGGTAGTTTCTAATCCCCCTAAAATAGCATGGACTTGCAAGGGGAAGTTATCCTCAAGGTGATGGATGCTGCATTGTGCTAGAAAGAAGGTGGGGGGCGGGAACGCAAATGCCCAAATTCAGTGGCTTTTACCTTCCTGCCCTGGGGAAAAATTTGCCTTTGCCCCAAACCTGGCAATTGCCTTAAATGGGGGTGTGTTAGCAAATAGTACTCTTCAAGTACCTAAGATTTGTCAGGTACACTAAGGGCCATTTACTACCAAAATGGGCTAAATCTGAGCGTGGCTGATTTATTTTGTGTTAGGTGCAGATGAAAAAGAAAACTACTGAACCCAGGAATCAACTAAACGTCAACAGAGGGGAAAATGTCCCTGGACTATGTTATAAAGCATACTATTAATTAAATGCAATGTAAATTAAATCAAATCACATTAATTCTGATTAAATGCAGTAGAAAACAGATCGAGGACTGCATGGCAGTCCTATTCTGAGAATCCAGTAAGTAGATCACCTGATACCATAAGCTTCAATTTACAAGCGGAGAATCCCACAGATGTTTTCACATAGTCCTTTTAATCAGGTGTTTTGATCACCTCCGCTGAAGAAGGTTCCCTGTTCATCACAGTCCCCATAATTTTAGTTTCCTGCAGTGCATCTTTCTTTGTTTACCATTTGTCCTACAGTATATCTCACTGGTGCCACTCAATGCCAATGGTCTTCTCATTAGGTTTTAAACTGATTAAATTGCACCCCATTTCTGTCACTCCAGTTCAGAGTTTTTCCCACACCATAATCCCTCTTCTAAATTAGAAAAAAGCCTCTAACTTGTTGTCACTCGTTCATTTTCCCAAGATCAACAGAATATCTTTACTAGCTTTCTGTCTTGATAATAATCCTTTCAGTGTAATTTCTGAAAATTAAATACTGCTCTTTCTACTCTAGTACTGTTGAGGTATGCTATGAACTATTTTACTTTAATCTAGACAGGTCTGGTCCGCAGCAGTAACTTTGTCTAAGAAAGCAGCCTTCTTTCTATATATACTATAATAATTTACCTCTGATAATATTGCATTGCAGTTGACTGCCCTGTGAACTGCCAAGTTCTCTGTCATTCTTCCTTCAAAATCTGCCCCAGCAATTTCCACCTTCTTGAGATTAAGCTAGTGGACCTGTAAGTACTTCAGAAGAACATCCTTTCTGGTTCTTCAGCTTAAATGGAAGGTGCTACCGTTTAAATATGTGTGTGTTTGTAATCTTTATCATTTTCCTACCAAGCAGTGCTTACACTAACACATCTTTATCTCTGATAAGAGAAGGTGAGAGGAAAAGACAAACAGATGGAGAGGCAAAAAATGGTATTTTCCCTGGCATTGTCATTTGACTGCTCTGTGGCAGCTGGCACAGGTTGGGTCACATTGACAGTAGTGTTAACATACGAGCTTTAGGTAAATCTATAGGATACCGCATCTTCCCTCCTGCAGAATGGGGAAGGTATGTAATTTGGGTACATCTGTGATTAAAGGGGTTTTGTACCCGAGTCCATTTAGTATCCACTCTTGCATTTGTTCCTAAACCACACCATGCTATCGATATACAATGGTTTATTTTCTGTACCTCTGTCCTGTTTGGGCATGCCTGAAACTGTGTTTTGCTTCTCCTAGTAAGGGGTTGAGGTTACTGTGCAGCAATACATTCCTCTTCCATAGGTCCACTGCAGGAGCACCTGAGGTTTAAATGCCAACCTGGGAATTAAAGGACCAGTAAGAAGTGGGAATAGGCTGGTTTGTGAGTTATACAGGGAAGAGTTTAGAGTCTGAGGCCTTGCAGCTAAATAGATGAGCTTCTGGACATGGTGACAAGTGTACCTCTTCCCTATTACAAAGAGTAAGGAGAGACTGAGGTGGGAAATAAAGAATCAAAAATAATAATGACACATGAATACACTCAACTGTGAAGCACAGTTGTCTGTGTCAGGAAAAAACTGAAAACTGCTTAATGGTACCTTATAATATTGTTCCATACATGGGTGGTGGGGTTTTTGCTAAAGAGTTGCAGGATTGTGACATTTTGCCCCCCAAACATCTGATTGTGCTATACAGTATTTGCCTTCTTATGTACATCAGAAATTAAGAGTTTTCAGTCATGCAAATGCCAAAATGTAGCTTTACAAGCAAAACGTACTTCTTTCTTGGCTAACTAAATAGGTGGATTATGAATGCAGCGACTAAAAGCTTGGAAAACAAAAGGAAGTAACGAGAGAAGTTGCTGAACAAAGCCAATAGCGATAAGGGAGGCGTATAACGTTTGGCAGCTGAACTAAGACAGTAACTATCTGGGTCTGAAAAGAAGTTTCTGTCAAGGACAGATGTCTTTGTCAGGAAAGAACAGCAGGCCTTTTGAGGCCCTCCTTATGTGTTTTCAGAGCCTGGTAATGAAGGAAAGATGAATCTGTGACCACTGGTATGAGAACAGGGACTGGGAACTTCACTGTCACTTTTGTCTCGTGACGGCATTCTTCTCCTCTGGAATAAGTTTTATTTGGTAACATGACTTTATTGCTCTTTGTAGTCAGTGGGCTTGCCGGTGTGGATATTTTAAAATGTTACAGAGATTTTGTTGCTCAGATGCAGAGGGAACATTCCTTGTGTTTTCCTAGTTGAAACCAAATTCTTGCTGGAAAAACTCCAACTACAACTTTCTAAGACTAAGTTGTTAAGTTATGAAACGGGTTGTATTTCACAGACTGGAGAAAGTCAGCTAAACCCTGGGAAATCAGCAGAAGGAGGAGGGTGTATGTAATAGCTGGTGAGAAGATGACTGTAAATCAGCAGTGTAATAGAGCTGTGAAAATAGCAAATGTCACCC
Source organism: Haliaeetus albicilla (assembly GCF_947461875.1). NCBI lineage: Eukaryota > Metazoa > Chordata > Aves > Accipitriformes > Accipitridae > Haliaeetus > Haliaeetus albicilla. The sequence goes on from NC_091486.1 coordinate 6,290,573, forward strand.
AGTGACAGCTGAATCTCCAGCTGATGCAGGGAAGTTACAGTGCCATTGTACAGACACCGGTAAACTCCTCTCTGGAACAGCGCATCCAGTGCTGACCATGCTTGTTCAATAACATGACCTAAAATTGGAATAACTGCACAGAAGGGCAACATAAAGAGCCTGTCTTATGAGATGAGAAAGACTGACTTTCTTTGCTTATCTCTAGCTGCTAGGTAGGGTGCGAAAGAATTTGATTGCCATCTAGAAATACCTTTGGAGGGGAAGACAGGTGAAAAGAACTGTTGAAGCTAAATAAGCGTGCTGCAGAAATCAGTAGGTATAATTTAGCCTTGAAGATATCATCATTAGTTATAGATGTAGATTCCTAACTGCTGGAACAGCAATGAAGCCATTCTGAAAGAGCTTCTGAACAGAACATTGGGTCAAAACAACTAAGTACTTTTTTGAGTTTAAGAAGTTCGAAAAAAGAGTAGTGTAGGATGCCTGCAAAGCACCTGGACTCGATGAAGATGGCTCTTTTTGTTCTTGATTAACAATGGGAAGAACATGGGGTTTGTACAGTTTCAAAGAGCTAGGAGGATATTCAGAATTTCTATGCATGAAGAAGTCTATAGATTTCGAAAGATAACATGCCTTAATAAAATTCAATTTAGTGCCAAAATTTTTACTATTTTATAGCAGCCTTGATTAGCATCCTCATTGGTAGTCTCAGGAAATAAAGGCTGTAATGAACACAGCTCTCTCCCTGTCAAGCTGGTCCCTCAAGGTCAGTACTAATGCATAGTGCTGGGGCTGTACAAGGAAATGTGCATGGTCGGTATTCCTGCTGCAATTGCTCTATGAATTGATAAAAGATTTCACCGCCCTCTGCTGAAAATGGATAGACAAATCCAGCACCATCTGTGAGCAGAAAAATTAGTCTTGAGCTGAAATAAATACTACGACAGTGTATCCTTGAGAACTCCCAAGGCAAAGGAAACACAGTGTAATTGTGGGTCAGCTTCATGTGTTATAAATGCCATTCTGATTTAAACCTCATTCTAAAAAATCTGCATTAGACTTTAAATACAGAATTGCATTTCAAGATTACATGGTAAAGCATTTAATTATCTTAATTTAATTTTTCAGAACACTTTGATCATACGGCAGCAGTGAGGCAACTACTTTCTTGTTCTGTCTTTTACCTCTACATTAAAAGATAAATTTTTATTATTGTCAGTCTCCAGGAGAAGAGTAATGATTTTTAAAATGAAAAGAATGTCATTTACACATGAAGTCAGGCCAGCTGATGTTAATATAAAACAGATGTTTAGAAAACAAAGAAATGACCCCCCCATCCCTGAAAGCTGGAGAAGCGTCTCAAATTAGATTCTCTTTACTGTATCTATTTGTTACTGACATACAAACATTTTATTTCTTGTCTGATCTGGAAAGAGGATATACTTGTAAAAGGCAAATAATTATTATTTCTAACTTGTATTTCAGTCTGTTTTGTGGTATCACATAGAAATGTTAAGTCTCATATAAGAATACTGTGCACTAGGCAATCAAGCGAAGAGTCAGTCTGAAGTCAAGCTTCAGGTCTTTGCAGTTGCTGTGTACGTCCGTGTAGTTATATGTACACACGGAGGGGTGCATGGGTGTGTGGGGGTGCCTGATCACAGCAAACCCATTTGGTGTGGATTGCAAAATCAGCTTTATTTGAATTATTGAATCTTGAGATACAAAGTTCCATTAAATAACCTAAATCAAATCTGAAGAAGTACAAATGGCAGACTAAAGTACACGTTAAGTTTTTAAGAATTTATTTTAAATGTACTAGGTGTTGGCCCTGTTATTGCTGATGAAATACATACATACATATATATAAATCTAAGTGTATATACATCTATATACACACAGTTATTTGGCTGGTTTTGTTCCAAATTAAACATTTGCTTTGCAGACAATTTTTACTTTGCACATCATCTGTAGTATGCACGTTTTGATTTAGATGGACCTGAATGTTAAGTATGTGTTTTTTAAAATGCTCTTAAAGTACAGCTGGGATACAGAATTACAATGAAGGACAAGACAGGAATTCAAAATTATTTTGATAAATAGAAATCCCTGTCAGGAATGGAGGTATCCCTGAGGAATGTTCTAGGTAAAGTTTATTCTGACTTATGGCCTGGTGATGGACTACATGACCTTTCAAATTCTCATCAAGCCATATTTTATGATTCTGTGATCAATTTATTTTGGCATTTGACAGCTGCTGTACATATACTGTAGCTAATTCTACTGCCTTTAATACTTCTAATGATTTTTTTAATTTACATATTTTGCACGTGAAACACTTTAACTACATTTAAAATGTATTCTTATTTATTTGAAGATGGTAATAATAAAGGATATGGGTCTCACTGGCTATTTAGCAAATATGTATTCTTTCCAGCCTAAAACATATTACAATGCTGAATTTCTATGAGAGGTTACACGGCTATAAATTACTACTCGTTAACATAAAGATATCTCAGAGTTTATATGCTGTTGATCCAATGTTATTCCCATTAGTGGTAATAACTAGGAGATAATTCACTTCATTTGGAAAATGAAATCCTGATTCTCAAAGTAGTTTTAGTAACATTCAGTCTGGAATCAGATTATTCTTTACAGCATGTTAAAGTCATGGCAAGGTGGTCTTCAGCTGGCAAGTGTAATTTAGTCTCACAAATAGGTAATCTTGTTAAAATATCGTCAGGTTAATCAAAATTGATTTGTGTGTACTAAACCCAGTGAATGCTAATCAAGTATCGGGTTAGGAAGCTTTAGTAGCAATTTTAAGTCTTTGATGGTTTCCCGTTATTCTTGGATGGAATTACTCAGTGGATTTGTGGAAACATTTTAAAGCCTGAACATCCTTCCAAGACTGGATACAAATGCTCTACAGACTAAAGCATCTTCTTTAGAAATATATTTTCAAAACCCTAACAGTGTGGATCACTGTATTTGTTGTACCTCATATGCAATGAATTGTTCTCCAAACCATGTAAGTACTTTGTGGTTTTGCCACTCTGTTATTTGTAACTATTCTGCCATTTTTTTATAAGTAATGGTTAAAGAGCTATTCAGGATTGTAATGTAGTCTCTGTACATATGAATACCATCCATTTAAAAGGCGAGTATTACACGGTGTATCTGTGGTGTAAGGAAATGCATTTAGAACTTCTGTACATTGTGTTTGAAAGAAAATTCTTGTAATTGTGAATTTGTTAGAAGACATGGTGAATTTTTTGGTAATTATATGATTATCAGTATGGGTTATATGGGTTATTGATAGGTGAACCCCCTGAAATGAAGAAGAACAAAAACTTACTTTGCACAGAGCCACCAGGAGCTTTGCACTCTGCTCACACCATTTGAAACTTACAACATCTTATTTTCTTTCAACAGAAAGCTTTTCTTTACAGACTACGGGAATGCTGCCAAGGTTGAGAGATGTGACATGGATGGAATGAACAGGACGTGGATAGTAGACTCTAAAATTGAACAGCCAACTGCTCTTGCACTAGACCTCGTCAATAAATATGTGTACTGGGTTGACATATATCTGGATAGCGTGGAGGTTGCTGACTATCAAGGGAGAAAGAGGCATACAATAATTAAAGGCAGACAAGTAGGTATTTATTTGCATATTAGTAAAAAGTAATGATACCAATAAATGAACATACATAATGCTAACAGTTACAGTAATTTCAGATTTTTTTCTCTTTATAGTTCAAATGTATTAGACATTAAGAGATCCATCTGCATGTTTTATTTTATTTGCAATTTAGCCCGTTTCGCAACCTGTGGACAAGTTTCCATGCAGCGTCTCATTAACAATGTACCATGTAAGTCACACTCCCCATTGTAAGACTTCAGCAGGGAAAATATGGGTCGATGGAAACATACGAGGGGATAAATTATTAACAACAAGAAGATGTCCATGCCAATTCGGGAAGAAGAGACCAACAGGCGCAAGAATGTGAAAGAAACAGAATAGCAAAAGCTATTCACTTGTTCAGACCAATCTGGATGCCCTTAAGTCATATTTTGTTGATAGCAATGATGCTTTTCCCAGTTGATCCAGATGTTCAGTCATAAATACAAGTGCTGAGACTGTATGAGTCTTTGAGCAGAAGTATATCAATTTGTTAAGTTGCTTCCGCTTGGAGAGTGGGGTAGTAGGTAGCAGGGAAAGGAAGGGTTCCCTGGCAGTTGTGAGGCTGGTGTAAATCAAGGGAAAATTAGCAAAGACCAAACTGTTCCTGGTTGCTACTTGGACTCCCAGAGCTGGTGTGGGTACCGTGTTTACATCTGCTTCTGCCTGAGGTTAAACAGAGCATGTAAAAATGTGCAGACAGAATAAACATTTCACCTGTTCTGCTGTCATTCTTTCTGTGCTTCCAAGTAATCACTGTTTACCAAGAGACAACTGGTTAGCATAACTCCCATGTAAAAATAGGCAGAAAATGTGACAAAAACCAGTCTAGGTCACCTGGCTAAATAGCAAACACCTTCCTATTTTTTTTTATCAAATTACTTCCAGTCTTTAGCCAGTTGTTCTGGAATAACAGGTTTTGTAAACTTTTTTTTTTTTTTTTTAAGGTAAATTTTGGAATAGGTACTTCAAAAAAGAAAGCCATTTTCAGAAGCAACTAACAAATACTTTTACAGGCTTGTAACTTAGTTGTACAGGTGTCATCAGAGAGATGTTTGTTCTTTCTCTTCTTTCTGAAATTTAGATGCAAAAGAGGATTCTTTATCAAGCTCAGAGGGATTCCTGCTTCTCTAAACTAACTAAGAAAGGAGAAGGATGTCTGTTTATGTCAATATGGGTGAAGGGTATTAAAAAGTTTGGCCTCTCAGTTGGTCACTGTTATCACAAAAGGAGAAGCATATTGGTTGTCTTTCCACTCAAATGAAAAATTGGTAATTTCACTAGGTTTTGTGCCTGCATTTGCCAGGGTTTAGAATGACTGTTACTCCAAGTTACTCCTCATTAGACCAAGGAAACAGCAGACCAGAAAACTATTCTCAAGAAATTTTAGGGGTTAAAGTTTAATTCATAAGTACAAGCGTATCAAAAGGCCTGCTTTCCAAATGATATGGGCTTTTATGATTGATAGTCTGGGTGGCTTTCAAAGCACTATTCTTTGTAGCAAGCAACATTTCCATTCATGCCTGAGATAGCTGGAAAGCTTCATGAGACGTAAAAAACAACAAATGCATAAATTAAATTCAAATAATTAAGTGGTCATAAAATGCACTGTAAAAAGATTCACATGGGTTTAATAGTGTAAATATAGAAAAGCTCTCGTGACTTAAATAATAAAGATTTAAACTGAGTGCAAATGGGAATAGGGAAGAAAGGATTATAAAGCAGAGGAGAAGTCAACAATTTGGTACAGATGCATCATTATTTTCAAGGCTGTTTTCTTTTCCATGTTACTATAATTGGATTGAATTTCTATGGGGTCTTAATCAAACATTTCCATTGATCTTTTTTTTTTTCCTTTTTTTTTTTTTTTTTTTTTTTTTTTTTTTTTTTTCCTGGATAAGGGCAGGATACAATGGCAAGATTTAGCCAACTGGGGGGGTAATCTCCAGAAAGGTCTGAAATATTTGATGCATGACAGGGGTTCTTTTGTTTGGGGTTGGTTTTTTTTTTGGTGTTATATGTCTGAATTTGTGAGTAAGTGAGCTAAGTAAATACTTTCTGTGAACAATTTATTGGTTAAACTAATAAGATATTCAGCCTGTGAATATCTGAACATCTGCCAAAAAATTCTCTTTAATTTGTTCAGCTTTCAAAATTATCAATGAGATATCTTACATTTTCTAAATCTATCAATCAAGCACAACCACTAGATTATTGAACATTTCATGTTCGAGCTGTGATTGGCTAACTATCTAATGTTAGGTAATTTTTAATCAATGTACCCAGACACATCACAAATTAATACAATTTTAGAATTCACTTTTTGAGAAACAAGCAATACTGTGTGACCACGACCATATTCAAAGACACCGACACAAAAGGTACACAAGCATAGCCGAGGGAATTTGTATATTTATTCATTTATTTACTAAAGAAAATATTCAATGGGTATATCTTGCACTATTTGCCTTGCTTTGGTTATAACATAATAAAAAAAAATACATCAATTCAACCTATAAACTGTTTTGAATATCTATATTTATTATATTTGTTAGTTAATGGTAGTTAATATTAGTTAATTTATCGTAGTTATTATTAGTTAATACTAAAATAAGTTGTTGCACTTAAAGTATGCAGGAGTTTTTAAAAGACAGAGAAACTGGGAAAGTCAGAGGATAAATTAATTTGGATTACTAAATATTTTGAATTTTCTGCCTATCTTGTACAAAGGTTTTCTACTTATAAACTTTGAACTGCAAGAATGTGAACTATACTTGTAGTGTAGTTTGTGTGTATTATTTACAACTATTTATTGACATATTCAGAAATCCTTTTGTATACTTTAGCATCTACAATTCACAGTAATGTTTGATGTTTACAAATCATAGATGTATCTGAAATATTCAGCTAAAATAATTATATCATTTTTTTCTTTTCCAGATTAGGCATCTTTGTGGTTTGGCAGTATTTGAAAACTATCTATATACAGTTAATTCAGATAACCTCAGCATTTTACAAATAAACAGATATAATGGCACGGATGTTCAGTCTCTTGCTAGACTTGACAATGCTAAAGAGATCCGTGTATACCAGAAAAGAACTCAAACAGCAGGTAAGATCAAAATCCTCTTTCTAGGAAATGTAAAACCAGATATTAGGTGGATGCATGGTTAAAAAGGTTCTTCCAGAAAAATGTATGAGAAGATGCAGTGAAAATTTTTCACTGCGACAAAACTCTCTGTTGCTTCTTTATCTGCCCATTTTCCCATGTACTTACTGCCAGTTTTCCTGCACCTCTAAGCTCCTAACACCACTGCTTCCTGAGCACTCAGCTTAGAGAACCACCAAAGAGCCCTAGTCTGCAAGTTTCTGTCTCCACACACTCAACGCTTTCATAATTTAACACCTTCAGAATTGTTAGATGTCCAATACTGTCCACATGCTTGGGTCCTCAGACCTCAGAGATTCCTGGTTTCTCTGGGACTGCTTTTCAGACAGACTACAAACCTCAAGAGAGCCCCCCGTCTTCGCGGCTGCCAAAAAAGCATGGAGATGGGTGTGTGGGCAGGTAGCCTGCCTAACTGCCAGCACAGCAACTGGTGAGATAGGAAATTGCTGTTAAGTTTTCCTTCGTTTGGATAAATATAATCTTTGCCTTCTGTGAAAGAAATCTTCCTTTTCATCTAGAATGAGAAACTTCTTTTTATAATCTCTGAATTTTTGGTAAAGTAGCAATTTCTGAGTCCATAGTCCTGTATGACTCCAATCATGGTTCTGATCACATACTTTCTGCATTCAGAACAGCAGTGTGATTTGCAGGAACTTTGTGCAAAGATAGCAAGATCCAAAATGTTTACAGTGATACTTTATGAGAATTTTTTGATATGACTGATAGCAATAAATCGTTGCCACGACTGCTTGGACAAAAAAGCTAGCAGATCATTTCTGGTGATCAACATCAATGTTATTAAACAGACTGACTGCTTTAAGAGAAGTTTCTGAAGCGGGAACAAACTCTAAATTGATGTAGACTGGGTGAACTAATTTTTACCCTATAGCTGAGGGCATTGAGTTGCAGATGTCAGTGTCTGAAGGAGGCTGCAAAGACTCTTTCCCTGCTATAGACCCCCTCTTGTACCCCTGAGGGAGCAGGAGAGGTTGAGAGGAGGAGAGACATGAGCACAGTGTAATCTTTTATTACATCCTGTGATGACTCTGTTCCTCTTGCCCTTTGTTCACTCTGCTGCTTCTTTTGTTTTGAATGGACATGTTTGTTGCTTGTCAAGATGTGCTGTAAAAGCTGTCTCAGCTTGCTAGAGTTTCTGTCTACCTTTAACAATATCGACCTTAAAAGTACTTGATTACTTTTAAAAAAAAAAACAAAAACAAAAACCTAAAAAGCTTGAGGGAAAGGAGAAAGAAGAGAAAAACATTTTTTGAGCTAAAATACTGTTGGCCTGTTGTAAGGCAGCTTAGTAACTGTAGGATAGCAAGATAGATTTTGTTTTCTTTTCAGATTTACCTTAAAGAGTTTAAAAAAAAATGAATTTGATATATTAGTCTGCTAATTTAGAACCGTGCATTTGAAAATATGAAATCAAGGGAAAGGAATTCTTTGGCTTCTTCAGCTGCATTTATGTCCCAACTATACAAATATGGAAAAACACTACAAGGCTCGTTCTGTCCTTTAGTGTCTGCACAGGCATGTGCCCCAGAAAGGTGCTGTTTAATGGAGTTGAATGAATAGCAAGCTGCGTTGGCGTGGGATTCGCTATGTTCTCAGAAAAACAGCCAACCAACCAAATGAACTGAAGAAACAAATAAAAAAGGGGAAAAGTGTCAGCTACCCCCGGGGAGTGCTGCCTGGCAAATGATGTGCAGAAGCTTATTCAAAAAGGGGTGATTGCACACAACGATGGGTATGGCTTGATAGCCACAAAATGGCCCTTTGGGTTACTTGTCTGCTTTGGGTATCATCTTAAAAAAACACCTTCCTTTGTAGTTATATTCTGGGGAAAGATTTATTGTGACACAAATTCACTTTTTTTCCTGTCTAAACTTTCTACATGCTGATGCATATAATTATCTTGCTTTAAATGGATTTGAATCGTGCTGTTTTTCACTCGCTGTAGTCAGAAGCCATGCATGTGAAGTGGACCCATATGGAATGCTGGGGGGATGTTCGCACATCTGTCTGCTCAGCAGCAACTACAAAGCACGGACTTGTCGCTGCAGGACTGGCTTCATCTTGGGGAGTGATGGCAGGTCATGCAAAAGTATGTTAACTAAATCAAAGAGTCTGCCAGCTGCGAATATTCCAGGGTATAGATCTGGGTGTTATTTAAAATGCTTATCAGTAACAGTAGAAATCACATGGGCTGCTTTTGGGTAAAATTTGTTTGCAACATATACCTGACACTTTGTTCATACATACTTCTTTCATTCCATTAAAATGATTTGATTTGGCTTAGTTCATAGAAGTGACAAACTAAACCTGGGACGCTGTTTAAAGAATTCTAAAAATCATCACAAGTTAAACGGTCATACTCTTTCTTTATATACTATACATTCTCACAGTACATAAGTACTGAAGTGCTCTTAAATAGTTTGTCACATCTAATTTCTACCCATACGATCAACTTGAAACTCAGAGGCAGACCATTCATGTGAATAAGTCAAGCAAGGTTTTTCTCATAATACTTTGCGAAAGCAAACTATGGTTATAACTAACATTAGGTATGCACAATCTGTTGGTCACCTACAGCCAATGGGACAGTCCTGAAAGTTTTGGGGAACGCCTGTTTTTGTCTGGTTTCTTGATCAAATGGAATTGATTTAGTTCAGATGAAAGGCATGCAGCTAGATACTTTGATGGATGCTGGTAGATGGATATATCTGACCTCAGTCAAACCTCATACGGTTTTCCACTAATGATTCCAACAAAAAAACCCTGAGAGGTGTTAGGAAAATTATGTATCTTAGAGAATTTTAAGAGGTATATTGATAGTACTAAGGAATATACTAAGTATATTTATAAGTATCTTTAAGAAAAGAAAATCACCTTACTAAGCTTTGGTTATTTGTAATTAACCTACTTGATTAAATTGTAAAAATCTCCTCAGAAATAAGAAATACTGGTATCCATGGTTTGTATCTCAGTATGAAAGAACAGTGTGTGCTGATTTGTTGTATGCCTTCCCATTTGAAAGAAATTTACTGTAATCTTTTTTCTTGTTTGTTTCTGAGAAACTTCAGGTGAAAAAAATGGTGTTTTGTATTTGCTGGAGTTATGGTCTTGTTAGATTTAATGATTACTTCAATCATGGCCTACATTACTCTGATAGATCCTAATGAATTGTAAAATTAAATGTCTACAATGTCCATTTCACAGTAGATGCAAAGTTATTCTGTGATCTAACATTGCTTTTCAGTGGGAACGTCTATAGAAAAAAATAATTAGATGTAAGCAGCTCACTGAAGTAATTTGTATTTTAATGAAGGTAATATAATTAGCTAGATTTCTTGAGTTTAGATACTTTTGGAATATATGAAAGTTTAATTTTTGGTATTGAATAACGCTCCTGCTCCCCCACTAATTGTGCCAGTTAATTAAACAGTGACATTATGCACTGTAAAGAGGATTAGGCAGCATCAGTTGTTTATGTTTGTAATCTTTCTTTTGCAGGACCAAAGAATGAATTGTTTCTTTTTTATGGGAAGGGACGCCCAGGAATAATACGGGGAATGGACCTGAACACCAAAGTATCTGACGAATACATGATCCCTATAGAAAACTTGGTCAATCCTCGTGCTCTGGACTTCCATGCCGAAACCAATTACATTTACTTTGCTGATACTACCAGTTTCCTAATTGGACGACAGAAAATTGATGGCACAGAGAGAGAAACAATCCTCAAAGATGGTAGGCAATGCTGACTGATAGTGACATTCAGAGAATCTCTGTCAGGAGAAGTTGAACTGACATTTACAGATAATTTAAAGCTTTATTTAAATCTCCCATGGAAAACAGACCCAAACTAGACTTTGAACAGAGTTGGAGATATTTCTTTTTTTACAACTTCCTGTTTATTTTTCCTGAGTGCAGAAATGTAAAGTTTGGTTAAGTTGCTCTGTTGTGAATTCTTACTTTGTCCAATTAAGCTTATACCGGCCAGTAACTCCCTCCTACATTTCCGCTGTATTCTTTCAGTAATTGGATACAATGGATCCATAATGTAGTTCTTTGCAATTGTTCACTGAGCCACCCTGTATCCTTGTGGACTTTATAAGACTTCTTCACTCCAACCTGTATCGCAGTGTGGATTCTGGAGCTTATTCAAGTAGTTTGGCAGAGTGAGACTTCTATAGTGCTTGCAAACTCATTAGAAAAAAAAGCACTGTCTTTCCCGATGCATTTTCTATTGTGTATGTGGAAGCAACAGGAAGACCTAAACATTTTTTAGAACCTTAATTAAGATGTTTGTACCATTTTATTATACCAATGAGAGAAAATACCAGCAGTTCTCTAGTTTCCACCTCTCCAACCACAGTTTACAGTATGTCCCTGGTCTAGAATCTTATCATACTAAATGCTGTTTCAGTGATAAAACCTCCAGTTTGTCAACCCATATTTCTTTTTCTTTTATGGACCCTTTTCATGAAAAACAGCTTCAGCAGGAGGTAACAACTGCTTCATTTTCTAGTACTCAAGAAAATAAGCAGTATGAATATTCATCTTGGCCTTCAGAAAGCTTAATATCTTTACTTGTAAATTGAAACTTGAGACAGTGAAAGCAACAAAAATACCATTGTTTTAGCACAGGGATTTTCATTCCCCAGCATTCATAACCCATGTTTTAATCCACCCATCTCAGAGAAGTTATCTCCAGTTTGCAGTGATATGGTGCTGTTTTGGTATAAGGTCTCTGCACAATGATGCCTTCAGTAGTAGTTGCAAGAAATAGATGGCTTTTTACCCTATATTGGTGATTGCTTAATAAAAGGCAGCTGTCTGAGTAAATAATGAATACTCAGCTGTCAATCTGGTAATTCATCGTTTCACTGTGAATATGGAAGTGAATAATATACAGCACAGAACTGCCATTGCTGACCTTCTTTTACCAAACAACACACATTTCATTTTACAGCAATGTAATCCAAATGGGGAGTAGAGGAAGGAGCGGACAGTATGTAGATTTAAACATTATAAGGTAACACCAAAGAGCATCTTTGCTGAAAGGTGTCAAACAGGTTGGGGTTAGTCCAATCAAACATGCAAACATGAATAAACTTTGTATAACAAACCAACAAATTGAGAGACTCTTTTTAAATAACGTTCAACTGGAATTTCTGCTCCTTTATAAGTACAACATAGCAAAAATACCATTGCAATACCAAAAAAGCTGTGGATTATCCTATGATATATTATTGGTGGTCCTAATACTTACAAAGACCAAAAAAAAGTCACTGTCATACTCCCCCCACTTCTTTACCGGGAGCTTACGTTGTTAGTTAGAACTTGGTGTTGTTTCATAACTTTAAAGTATGCTTAAAGAACACTTGTTAATGTATTTTTCATTATTTAAAAAATTAATATGGCTTCCAGCCATACCACCTCAGCTTTTAGTCTTGTCAGCTCTCAAGAACTCAGCAGGGACAGATTAAATCGTTCCTTGGTGGAAGGCTACTAGAGAAAATCAGGTGTGTCAGGAGGTGGTTTAATATTCACTCTGAACAGCATGCTGCTAAGGAACTCTATCTATGGTAGGTGTCACTTCTCAGATTAGAAGTTGTCATTTTTTGTGACTATCAGGTTTTGAACAAACAGATACGCTAGCTCAAACAACACTGTACCTCAGATAATTACAGTTTGCCTACATGAGAGCCTGATCCTACCAGCTGTTGACTGGGAACTGAGAACTCTGACCACCTAACACTGCTGGAGTTTGATTTCCCATATAGTTTCAGCTGTGACTTCTTATTCTTCACTTCAGGAAACAAACTGCTGTGTAACATTGATAACTATTTGACAGCCCACAGCACAGCCTATCCTAGAGTTGGTGGCACAACTGCAACAGTAGTATACTTTAACCAGCAACAGAAATTGCTGTAATTAAGGTTTCAAACTTGCATGGGAAATCAGTTTTTTAAATTAAAAAAAAGGAACAAACCAGACATTTTTGAAGGGATTTAAATATCATTCAGTTGAAGTAAAATCCCTGGCAGTGTTCAAGGGCAGGTTGGATGGGGCTTTGAGCAACCTGGTCTAGGGGAAGGTGTCATCACGGGGGGGGGGGGGGGGTTGGAACTAGGTGATCTTTAAGATCCCTTCTAACCCAAACCGTTCTATGATAAACACAAACTCTGGGATTTTAGTTGTCTTTGTCCCCTTTATGTTGTCTGGAGTTGCTGTGAGCCTTAAAGTGTTATATTATTCACTTGTAAATATTTGCAAAGATGGTCAAGGGTGAACTTTTTGCTTAAACAAGGTCAAAGTAAGTCTGTAAAGATCTTTGGAAGCTGTTTAGCTGGTTTTGCACTGGTTTTCATGTTTCATGTTAATCTACTATACTAGGCAATATTAGTGTACGTGATCTAACGGACATTGATGAGCTAGGCTGTTCTCTACCAAATTACACATTATGCTTATAATTTCTTGCATATTTACAAACAATGTGGCAAATTGTTGCCGCTAGAAATAGGAGTTTTTAAAAATCTTGTATCTATATTCTGTGTATTTGGGCCCACATTCAACTGTTGACTCTAAAATTCTGGCAGTATTTCCAGAATTACAAATGTTAATTTTTCATTTATCAAGTGAACAATGATCAAAATGTTATTTTATTTACCTCATCCTTTTTATGTTGAAAGGGCTTAACTGCAGAAAGACTGGCTTGCTGTAGTCAAATGAATTTTGTTTAACCAGGATGGCAGAATGGCCATTATTTTGTTCCTCTTTACTACTTCATGTGAAGCCCACCTAAAAAGTAAGGGAAGTATTTCAAGCTCTTAGATAGTTAAATAAAAGTGGACTTTAAAGCATAAATTCACAAAAACAATGTAATCTGTCTCTATAGGATTGTGCTGTAGAATTCTTTCTTTTAAAAATTGCTGATATATTTAATATCTAATTACCATGAGTTTTTTTCTTACTGAGATTGTATTTGGTTTAGAAACATAGATGCTCCAAAATTACGACAGAATGCATGGTAGCTCCAGTACAGTAGCTATTATATGAAACCAAATAGACTTGGAGCAATATGCTTGTAAATTTTAGGAGGTATCTAGCATTCTAATGTAGTACTTTAGCTTTGCTGTTGATACTAATACAGTCCGTATTTGGACTCTTTTGTCTCCCAAAGAAGAAAAAAAAACCCCTCAAATTTTCATTAAAAAGCTGATTTTATTAGTATAAAAACTGTGTTTAACCCAAATTGACTAGGTCAGGATAAAAAGAAAATGGGTTTTGAACAAATCACTCTTTGTTCTCAAGCTTGATTTTAGTCATGTCTGTTTTCTTGAGTTGAGCAAAATCTGCCAAGACCCCTCTGAGCCCTAAAGGATTTTTCTTTCACTCCTGAAGCTTGTCTTTGTTCCCTGTTCTGTTCTCCAGTCATTCTCTGCGAGCCTTGGGCTCCCAGGTCCTTGGTGAGATGCTCTCTTCTTTTCCCTACCATAATTTGCACTTTTGTCTTCTGAACATGCTTGATCACTCCATGACCAAAGGCCACTCTCCCACTTTCAGAGAGTTCCAACTGACTCTGACATTGCCTTTTAAAAAGAATGTAGCAAAGGCACTGAGAGACAACAAATAAAACTGACAGTGTCCATCAGCCTGGGAAACCTGGCTGAGCTGCTGGCACTGAGCTCACCCACTCTGACCGATCCACGGCTGTTTTGTACTTTGACTGGATGAATCTTGTCAGACTAGGTGGTTGCTGGGTTAGGTATGTCATCACACTGTTGTTTCATATCCTCTGTCTGGAGAACGAATTTTGACACCATTGCTTCCTTCAGGCTTTTTAGATCACAAGGAAAAATAGTTCCCCAAAAGTATAGTGATGTTTAGGTGTATCAGAAATACAGATAAATATGCTAAACACATTTAGGAAGAATACTCAGCATATGCCACTTCTTTTTTTTCCTTTCCTCCCTCCCTATAACTTTCTCATATTGTGTTGCACAGGATGTAGTGTCATCTCTACACCCATGACTGATTTACTAAATTTAGGTCTGGTTTCTTATGTGAACAAGGTTTAGTTGATACTTTGGTGGATACCTTTGTTTCTCTGTAATATCTTTTGGACCTTCAGAATGATTTCAAGTTAATTTGATATATAGGGCAGAAGTCAAGTATAAGTAAATCCTAAAATTTTGTAAAAATAGGGAGATTGATTTCTGCAACTGGGCATAGCAACGTGAACACAGAAATTGTGAAATGGAATTATAATGGAAGAAAAGAAAAAAATTTCACTATTCTTCAGCAAAGTAGTCAAAAAACAAAGGAACACATGAATACAGAGGTAGTCAGGCTTCAATTGCTCCCATGTTCACAGAACTACGCATTTAAAAATGGCACCTGGAGATGTTATGTACCTTTAATTCCTGTTACTGTTCAGGTCACTGCAGGTGGTAGATTGTACTTTGCAGTTCAAGGATTAAAGAAACAAAAAAAGAACAAAACCTAGCAAGTATAAAATACATCACAGTTTTATATACATACATATATCTCCATGAGTGTTTAATTTAACAGAAGCAATATGCATGGGATAGGATGATTACGCACATGGAATTATAGACACCATTAAAGCTAGAAGGAATCCTGAACTACTCTAGGCTATGTTGATTTCTTCAAGACAAGTAAACTAATTTCTCAATTATTCTCTATGTTATTGTCAAAAAATTCTTTCCTTTTATGAAAAAAAAGTATCTCATTTGCATATTTATCTTTATTCATCTGTGCTGTTCATCCATTGCCGTTGTGCCCAGACAGAGGATACTGATAAGGGAAAAAGCAGTTTTAAAAGTATGCTATGACTTTCAGTAGCCACCAGCTTCTTTTAATTTTCTGGTTTTAAGCATTGAAAGCATACTTACTGAAGTATCTCTCCTAGTAAGGGGATCCTTGTTATTTTTAAACTTTAGTATACAGTGAGAGTTCATATCATAATCTTAATATACTTCAACATTATATTTAAATGCATTTTGCTTTAGTTAAAAGGAAATAGTTATAAAATTAACAAAAAATGGAACATTTTGCAATGACAAGGTATTTGAAAACATTATAGCTCTGCTAACTTGATAGGGAATATGGTGGTATTACAGTCACTAAAAAACATTGTTCAACAGAAAGGCTGTGAAGTAATTTATCATGTTCCAATGCTATTGAGATTATAATGGCACTTTTTATAGATGCCATTATTGCATCCAAGTGTATAAAAAGCCCAATATTTCATTTATTCGGTAAAACTGTCATATTTTATCTTAGTGTATTGTTGATGACATACTATGTTATCTATGGGTTATAGTAAGCAGAAAGTTTTCTGTATTACACTAAATAAGTTATGTAGAGTGTGACTTGGTAAAAGAGCTTTGCATTCCCGTCCATCACAAAGAATTTTACTGGTTTCTTGTAGGAAATTAGATTATTAAAGTCATAGTCAGTAATGCTGTTTGGGGTCTAAAAAATATTACAGGTGAAGAGTTTGTCCCAAGGAGAACTAATCTGATAGGCTGCAAAAAATGCATAGGTATGCTGAAGTTATGAATGTTAGCAATTAAGACCTCTCCGTTAGTACTTGCCGATTGTATTATGGGGAGGCATCTTGGTGGAGGAATCTGAGGGAAGGTTTAGACGATGGCAACCCAGCACCACTGCACAGTGCTGTTGCCGTAAAAATCACACTGATAGCAATTTGAAATGTCCCAAACCAGCACTCCAGGAGTTCATGCGAAGTTGTTGTCTAGAAAGCTGACAGTTAAATTACATGTGTTTGGCAGCACAGTTCAAATAGTAAACAGTTGTGTTCAGTTTAGCAGATTTTCACGTGCCTATCTGGTGTAAGGGGAACCTAAGTAGGATCAGTGATTTTGTCACATCAGCATTTCTTAAAAAAATGTTAATACATGATTTTTTTAATGTAGCTTGCAATGAAAATCTCCCTGCATCATGTTTGTTCTGAGAAAATCTTTCCAAAAACTCCAGCATTGATCCGAAAGTGATGTCAACGCTGCTGAGAAAGAATGAATCTGATGAAAGCTTGCATCTAGATGGCATTACTGGTGTAAATGTGAACAGAAAAAGCAATTTACATTCCTTTTTTTAAGTCTTGACGATTCCTGCTATTGAAATTGTACTGTAGGATTGTATATCCGACTACAACAAACAAGTATTACAATCTGTATTGTCAAGAAGCATCACAGTAAAGAGGGGATTTTTTTTAAGTGTGCTTTTTCGTTTGGTTTGCGGGGGGGGGGGTGTACCTTTTCAGCCATATGGACGTCCGTTTTTATCACAGCAAAGGGAGGCACCAATTCGGTGCTGTGAATTCTCAGGCTCAGTGGAAGCACTGGGCTCACAGCTACTACGCCGTTACGCCATTATCTGTTTTAATCCAAGATACCAAACAAGGCAGCAGTCAAACGAGCCTTTCCACCCCAAGTTTGTCCTCAGAAAAGATACTAAAGCAAGCAAACGCGGCTGCCTCAGCCGCAGGCAGGCGGTGGGCGGCAGGTCAGCCCCCCCCTCTCCTCAGCCCTATGTCAGGCGCCGCCGCTGGGTGCCGCGTTTTGGCGCCCAACGGCCCCCAGCCGGTCAGGGCCGGTTCCAGCCGCCTCTGAGGAAACGGCCGGTCAAAGGGCTGGCGCTTGTGTCAGGGGTCTGTGAGGGGCTGGGGCGGCCGAGCTGAGCCGGGGAGTCGAGCCCGAGGGCTCGGCGGCGGTAATGGCCCGCTAAGAGGCCGTTAGCGAGTGCTCCGAGGCTGCCTTGGAGGTCGGAACCGGCCCTGGTGCAGCGTGCGAGCCGAGCTGCTGCCGGAGCTGCTCGGGGGAGTTTGGGCATGTGCCACCTGTAGGCGCTGCCCTGTGCTCAGGAGGGGTTCCGTGTCGGCTGGTGGAGGGGTACGTGGAGCAGCAGCTCCATTCCGCCCGGAGAAATACTCCTTGGAGGGACTGGGGAAAAGGGGGCAGCATGTGGCAGATGCACGGGCTGCTAGAGCGTGTTTACAGGTGAGGGACGCGGACCAGAAAAGGCAGTGGTCACCCGTGCCCTGGCCCAAGCTCCGTCACTTCCCTCAGTATTCACGCCCCTCTGGTATTATCGCCTGGCAAATGGTGGGATCGTCCTGTAGATGAGGAGTGACCACACCGGGAGGAGCATGCCAGGGGGCTGGAGTGAGATCAGCTGTGTGGCAAAGGGTGATGCCTAAACGCGGGTAGTGCCTCAGCCTTCACAGTGCTATAAAGGGCAGGAGGGAATGACTGGAAATTCTCCATATCCCACCCCACGCACTTGGATTTTGAGATCTTTCTGAAAGAAAAGGGGAAGGGTATGGTGAAGAGAGATGCAAAACCTTTCAGAGACCTTATGCTTTCAGTTAAGAAATGGGGATCATGTGGGAGAGGGCAGGGGTCAGTTAATGTTACAGGGTGTTAGGTACGCTTGAGGGAAAACTTGTTGCTTGGGGAATTGTTTTACTGCTTCTCAAATGGGGAAGCCTCCAGGCTGTATTCAAGGAACATTGTTGACTCATTTTCAATCTGGATGGAGTCCTACCGCTGCCATACTTAGGAGCCCATTGGTACATCCGATGGTACCATTGCTCTTTGCTCATATATTGCTTACTATGTTAATATTGTTTGCACATGTACTTAGCTGTGGAGAATAACTCGGGACTGTTGTGATGTTCTTGCTCGCATGTTTTGCAAGGTCAAGGGACAGTGGAACAAATGTAACTTGAATGACAATTTTGCTTATTTTTTAATAAGAGTGAAACTTCTGATTTGGGTAAAAGCAAGGTGATTTAGAGTACTAGAATGGATCCTGGAAGCTGTTCTTGACTTGGGTGATACTGCTGTTTAGGATTAAAATTAAGTAGGGTTTTGTTAAATAGTGATTTGCCCAGGGCCAGCTATGGTTAACATATGAAGGCTTATGGTTTAATACACAAGTTTTATCACCAGTCTTTGTATTTTGTAGGGTGTTTTTAGGAAGACTAATTCTGACAGACACGGCGAATTTTATATTGTATTTGAGCAAATCTAATTAAGATTCACGGAAATAATCTAATTTAACTATATGGACTATATATTGTCCATTGTTTGTACTAATGGGTAATGTTAGAACATAAAAATATAATATTAATCTCCTATTACTGTTTTCCCTCTCTCTCTCTCAACAGATCTTGATAATGTAGAAGGCATAGCAGTGGACTGGATTGGAAATAATCTTTATTGGACAAACGATGGCCACAGGAAAACAATTGCTGTAGCCAGACTGGAAAAAGCTGCTCAGAGTAGAAAAACTTTGTTGGAGGGCGACATGTCCCATCCTAGAGGAATTGTTGTTGATCCTGTCAATGGGTATGAAGTAGACTAATTTATGTTGTTTAATGCATGTCTTTATACTATAAATATGGGACTGAATTTTGCTTAGGATGGGGTTTGTAGAGTCATGCAGTAGTCTGTAATTCTACAGTAGTCTGTAATATCTGTAACTCCTGTCCAGCATTCTTGCCTGAAGTCTTCAGAAGAATGTGTATGCCCAGACATCGTTGAACCTGTGTCAAGTTAAATTGAATGTGATTCACCTTTTTCTCAAACAAATTGAGTGTATCAGACCTGTATGTATTTTTAATACGAAGTGAACTTTATAATACTCTTCTTTATTTCTCCCTTTGTAAGTCTCAATTTCTGAAGATGATAATAACCATATCCTTGTACACATTGGTTTACAAAACTGAATGAGACTGGTAGTTTTCATTACTTATTATCATAATTAATTGTGATAGGCTGCATAATAACCCCCAATATATTAGGGTGAAATAGTTATGGTTTACCTAAAAATTTGCTGTTACATTTATTCAGGGAATTTTCACTGGAGAATGATGTAGGCAGGTAATTCTAGTGTGGCTGGATTGAATGCTGTTTTCCTAGTACTAGAATGTATTTATACTATCAGGTTTTCACTTTTGAGCTTGTCCTTTGAGGAATGGAAGTGACTGTGGAAAGGCTACAATTAATTAAGGTCAGATAGTAAGGATGTAAAATCAGACCACAAACCATAACTATACCTACAATTACTTGGTTAAATTTTCCAGTTCAGTAAATGCATGGCACAGGAAATAGTGTATGAAGATGTATTGTCTGAAAAGGGCTATTACATAAAACACTTTTCTAATAAAATAGCATGCCCCTTGTGATTATACTTCTCAGGGAAGCTTTTCCTGAGGGATAGCATTTATTATGGCATTTCAATTATGTTTAGAAAATATTAGTCTTGATTTAACCAATGTAGAAGCTTTAACTACATTTTGAGATACAATTAAAGCACATTAATGTAAATGTCTGTTACTGTAAGCATGTTTTAGCTTATGACATGATAACTGGAATAAGTACAGACAAAAAGTTAATGGAGAAAAGCTCAGTAATTGCTGTTGAGCAGTCATGTAAATATTTGTAAAACGTATTTTGTCTTCCAATAAAATAAATGCCATACTGACCTGCGTCTCTGCCTGAGCTTTAGGGCATATGCAGGTTTTATAATTCTGTGATTAAACCTAGTGTTGTTTGGGTCAAACATGCAATGAAGTTTATAAGCCTTGTGGATCAAAAAAATGGTTGATGTTCTTAGCATGTATTTACAAAAATATTAAAAGAACCCAGAACAACCTTCTGGTGGGTGACTTGGACTAGACAGAAAAGAAACAAAAAAGGTACACTTGCATATCTGTAAACCTGTGTAATGATCGATTTTTTTCTTTGTCTTTTCCAATTTCTTATATTAAAAGAAATTGATCAAATTATGCTTATACATAAAAGTGTACTTGCATAAAATTTTTGACCAGTAGATTTGGCATCATTTGCGCAGATTTGATAATGAAACTGTTTTTAACTTCAGTGTTTCATTCCTTTGTAAATTCAGAATTTAAATTCTAGGACTTTATTCTTCAAAGTACAGACAGGTTAAGTAGGTTAGGATCACACAAGTTATTTCAGAAACAGATACCTGGTGAATTCAAAGGTGAGGCACATAAATACCAATTAAATCATGATAACTTTAACAAGTAGGATCCATTTAAGTTCGGTATGGTGGTTTTCCTCTATTTAATGCTTAATAATTGAAATCCTAGATTTGACTTTAAAAGTAGACGTCTACTGTCTAGTAAATATTTTCAGCATATTGATGTCACTGTGCATCATATGATCTGAAATGCTGTTTAGATACTTCATAGATTACGTACAGGCTTTTCTGTTTCTTCCCATGAACCTGTTTTCCTTTGGGGGGGAGGGGGGGCTAAGAAAAAAAGAAAGTGGTGTTTCTTAGCATGCTACCCTCCGCTTTTGTGTAAGTTCAAGTTGTATATTTTATATTATTGAAATCAGAGTTGTCACCAGCAAATTCTGTAATGAAATATGATAATCAGATTAATTCAATAAGGGGGGGGGGGGAGAAGAAACATAGGGTATGTTCTGTAGTATCCAGCAGAGAAAGCCTCAGAGAACTCATCTGAGCTAATACTTTTAGATGAGTTATTACAATGCTTGCTTATTTTTTCCAAAGTAGCATAGATACTTTTTTTTCTCAGAGTTGTTTTGGTTATCTACATTACTCCATTATAAACCATAAAGCTATGCTAAAATTGCCCACCAGCTATTTTTCAAACAATTTTTATAGCCATCGATCTTTCTAAACATTTTTGTGAGGGTCAGAGTGCTCATAATAGTTTCTTGAGTAATTTAGCTGCTTTCATGTGGGATGTGAAGTTCACAGAATGTCAAGGTTATCCTGTAGCTATTAAACTAGAGTGCAATTAATTCATGTATTGCAGCTTTTTTGATAGCATTAAGCATAATAAAAAGCAGATTTGCATCATAAAGGCAAATTAGACTTGGCCAAAAAAAAACCAAAACAGTAAAAGTTTGAACTTTGTGACAGAGTCAATAAAAATTGCTGGTTTAAAAAATAAATCATAATTCTGGTATGATTAAATAAGGTCTTAAACAATTCTTTCACTTTTCATGTCACTTAGTCCATTTGGTCTTCATGTAATTCATTACAATATGAGCAGAACGCCATAAGTGTCATTTTGGCAGCATCCAATACACAGGGAAAGTAAATATAGAAATAGTGGAAAGAAACATGCAAAAGTCAGAATTGCTCTGGCTTGTGGATATACTGTTGCAAACTGCTGCTAAAAGTCTACAGTATAAGTCACATGATTAAAATGGTATCTGAATGTTCATTTTTATAATTTCATAGCTGGATGTATTGGACAGACTGGGAAGAAGATGAAATAGATGACAGTGTGGGAAGAATTGAGAAGGCATGGATGGATGGCTACAGCCGGCAGATTTTTGTAACTTCAAAGATGCTATGGCCAAATGGTTTAACTCTGGACTATCATGCCAATGTATTATACTGGTGTGACGCCTATTATGATCACATTGAAAGGATATTTTTGAATGGAACTGACAGAAAGGTAAAAGAAAAATACTGCTGTTTTGCCACAGGCATGCTCTTTCTGGATTTTACTGTGTTATGTTAAAAATACTTTTCAAGCTTTTTAAAGTCTGCATAACCCTGCAGCATGTCCAGTGTCATCTCTGTTGAAACAAGCAATGTTGGCAGTCTCCTGCAGGAGACTATAATACAGCTTAAAATTGTCATCTTTAGAAAGTGACACGAAACTTGATTTTTTTAAAAAATTTGTTTTAATCTATTTTTCTCATGTGACAATGAGTTACATTTTGATTGAGCCATGAAGCTACAAAGAGCTTTTCAGTAGGAAAAAAATTTCTTTTGGCTCTGCCAGAGAGGCTTTTATTTAACTTCACTGGATAAGCCGCTTTCGATGAATCCCAGCGCACCCCGTTTGAGCATTTGTGGTAATATGCAGAGGGGACACACTCAAAAAGTGCAGTCAAAGACGGAGAGAGATTGTTTTAGTTGTTACTAATGGCTATGCTAGCTAGATACAAGTCTGTATAGAAGTTCTGTGTTGTTTTGTAGAAGTAACAAGCACAGAACAGGCATCTGGAAAACGGTTAAAGTTTAGACTGGAGTCTGATAATTTGGGGAAAGTTTACCATCTGCTTCATAAAATTAGTACCTTGACAACTGAAACTTCACCATTTATTGAGAACAGCGGGCATTAAGTCCTTCTGTGGGAGGATTTTGTCACAAAACATATGTCTTGTGACTTCTCATTTATCCTTCACTCATGATTCCCTCTGTATGATGGCCTTGATAGGACCAGTACGCAGATCGCTGATACTGAAAGTAGTAACTGTAGACACAGTCCTCCCTGGAACTTGTCCCTGTATGAGCTTGTATTGCTTTAATACTGCTTCTAAAATCCTTTATATTGAGTGATCTGTTGTTAAGCCTGTACTAATGCTGTAGTGTTGCAGTTTATCATAATGGCTAGGTTAGGATTTACTTTTAGTGCTTCTACTTTTGCTCCAAATCCATTATGGTCCTGTAATGGAGGGGGGAGGGGGCTAAGCGCATTGGCAGAAAGACATTTTTTAATTAGAGATCCTTGACTACTAGCAGAGCTAGATTCATGAAAAGCTCCTGGACAGAACAGCTCTAGGAAGGTTAAATGCAGCTGCCATGGATTACACGTGGATTACTAGTGGGAACTGCTGTTTTTGCCTCCCACTAGAACTGGTGAATAATAAGAAGCACCTGTCTTTACAGGTTTTATTTTGAAGTGTCACAGAACGGTTCTGGTTTTTTGAAAAGTTTTTTTCTGTAATCCTGTGATTTAAATAAAATGCATAACTACTTGAATAAAATTTATCTAGCCAAAAATAACTAGAAGATAGTTGCTTTTGATGCTGAATCATTTGTTTTTAATTATAGGATATTTTGGTCAAAATATAACTCGGTCGGTAGCATCTTTAATTCTGTGTCAGTATAGTGAGGATTTTGGGGGGTGGGGAATTCCTACAAGAATTGCACAAGTAGCTGGTGGATAATTGACTGATGGATTAATTTTGATCAAAATCAGTTAGCTGAGATGAGGACTTTTGACCAAAAGAATTCCAAGCCTAAAGAGAAAATTTGAAGGGCAAAAGGGCAGGATGTTTGTCACCTCAAAGTAGTCGTATTTTAGTTGGCTCTATCTCCTTGTTCTCTTGGGTTTGTGTCTCTAAGTAGGGACAAGGTAGGGCATCTGATGAACTGCTTCCTTCTTTCTAGAGGCAAGATAGAAATACACTGTTGGGCATTAGTTGAAGCAAGGACCCCAGCCAGCAGAAGAAGACTGGAACCCAGTCATTCCAAACTGCAGCTGCTATGATGAAGTATAAAGGCAGGGCTCCCAAAAGTAGATGATTTAGAGTTCTGCAGTTTTCTGTCTTTTTAAAGTAAATCATTCTAATTACTGTAATTTACTTGATGGTAAGTTTAGACTATTTTTAAAGTTTTGTTTCTGTTCTGTAGGGATTGAAAATATTTTTAAACTGTTCCTGTTTATCAGACAGCTCTTGTGTAGTGGTAGTTGCAGTTCTTGTGAAGGAGTCCTGAGACTGGTCCTATAGCAAATGACACAGTTTTAGAACATTTCTGCAGCCAATAAAATAAAGACAAGATTTGAGGTGTAATTTGTAGCATTATGTATGAGTTAATAAACCAAAAGTAGAAGGTGCATGGAAGAAAGTTTGTCTTATTTTGGGAACAAACTGGCATTTTTTGTTTTGTTTTTTTTAAGTTATCACAAGCCAAACTAGAGAGGAAGTTCACAGAAATAAATAATCTCCGCACTTACTTCACACTTCAACAAAAATAAGCAATTCAAACACACTATTCCTTGCTTTAAAAGAAGCAGATATTTGAGGTACTTAACAGATACTCAAAGTTATATGAAGAACCATGCTTCCTTGCTAGGGAGGAGGTAGATATTTACCTACATTCCTTTGCATTAACTGACAGGGGGCACTTAAAATGAATTTGTACGAAGTTTTGAAGTTAGATATTGATGCTGGTGCATAGAACAGCTTTACACTCTTCACTTGGTTTTATTGCGTTAAGTCGTTATGTTTGGGCACAGTACCTATCTCAGTTTTCCTATTTCCTATTTTATGTTCTCTGTAGTGTATGCTAAGACAAATTAATAATTATTTTAACCTTGCTAATGCTCACCTACCACTAATTAATTGCAGGTAGTCTACAATGGAAAAGATTTGAATCATCCTTTTGGACTGTCACATCATGGAAATTATATTTTCTGGACAGATTATATGAATGGGTCAATTTTCCAGTTGGATCTGGTTACAAGGAATGTGACACTGTTAAGAAGCGAGAGACCACCTTTGTTTGGGCTCCAGATTTATGATCCACGTAAACAGCAAGGTATTTATAACATACAATTTCTCCAAATGTCTGTTATAAAAGGATATTTTCCCTTACTAGTATTTTGGGGTGACTAGATAAGAACAGAAAAAAGAATATGACTTTTGGCATGAGAAATATACTTTCCAATGTTTCAATCCATTGATGTTGAAATTGGTCATCTCATACATACCAAAAAGTGAATCATAGTATTATACCCGAGTGTCTTCTGTGTATTTACGCTGCCTTTATTGCCATTTTTCTTGTGTGTCAAAGAGATACTGTGAATGTATAAAATAGAACAGATAACATATACACATTGGCTCATAGACATAAAATATATTATTGCATTTACCTTTGCTTAAATAATATCATAGATCCTGTCTGTCTTTTCCTTTTTGTAATTTTCTCCCCTGTCTTGGTCTACATCAGCACCGTATGACTTAATCTCCTGAAAGTACGTGGTGCTGTTACAGAGAATCAGAGTAAGTGGCCTTTGAAGTAGTGCAAAAATACATAGTTGTTGCTACTTATAGAAGTAGAGAAATGAAATAAAGGCTATAGGTTTGCATGGGTGGAGTTTAGAAAATGCAATTGCTACTATACCAGTACATTTACAAATGTATTTTACTGCAGAAAACTTTTAGATCCATTTACTGCATACAGCATTCAGATGAGTTGTTGAATATTTGCTCTCTTTAATGAAAACATGTTTCTGGTTAATGTCTGGTTAATGCCTGCTACCAAACATAAAACTGAACATCAGGAATTAGTATAAATAAAATACTGTTTAAAAGATGACTGTATTAAATATTAATATCTATAGATCTCATTAATCTCTATAGATGGTCATTTCTGACATGTAGAACATTTCCAGTTCAACAGTTCCTGTAGAAAATCAGACACTAAGGTGTTAGCAGTCCAGCTACATTTGATTCTGTACATGAACCAGAAAAGTAACAAAATTAAATTTCACCATTGATTGGAATGCTGCTTAGTACAGATACAATGTTAAAATGTGGTTCTTAAAACAGTGATTTTTTTTTTTTTTTTTTTTTAAAGTTTACAGGCCCTATTATGAGTACTGTGTCCCTGTGAATAAACCCCGATTTTATTTTCACAGTATCATTACCTTCACATCTGGATGTGGGTGCAGCGTCTTGTTCATGTCTATTCTTAGCACTTGGAAGATTTGACTGTGTCTGTCATTTGTGGTCAATGAGTGGCTTGGAGAGCAACTGATAAAACTAATACAGGGTGGATAGAATTAAAACATAAAAAATATTTAGCACTCATAGATACAGAGAAAATATTTAGCCTTTATATTTGTTATAGGCATATATTTATGTCAAATGTGTATATATACATTTCTGTGTGTGTGTAAAAAATGATACATGTATATATGAAAATAAAGTACAGTGAGTATTTTCCCTATATAAACTGGCTAATATTTTGCATAGTTTTATTTCAGAGGTTTTATATACCATACATACTAAATAATTTTTTTATTGTTTTTCTTTTGTCTAGTGTTACCATTTTTTTTTTCATCCAACAAAAAAAACCCAACAGGTGATTTACAAAGGGAAGAAACAGTTTAGTTTTCAAATTGATGCTGAAGTATAAACTGGGAAATACACATGTGTATAGGCAAAATACTTGGCATGTAATATCTGCATGTATAGTATTACTTAATTTTATGTTTCATTTTAAAATTTACTATATTTGAAGACTTAGATATGTAGTTAATATTCTTTGGAGAAGACAAAGACATCTTCTCTATCTAAAAGTACATCTTCCAGTGTGTTTTTCCTTGGGAAAACCACTTTTTACAATGTCTCACTTAACCATCTGAGGCCCTACTGGAAAGCTTAGTGATTTTCTTTACAACAGGTTAATATGAAGTCTTCCCTTTCCTGCTGAATAATATTTTTCTATGTGCAGCTAGGCTTTCTTAGGGAAAGCCATTGACAATAATACTTGACTATGGAGTGGTGAGGTCCAGACAGCCAACTTGTAATTGGTTTTATGCATATGGAGGCAATGCTGAAAGTTTCTCCTTTCTGGTATTGTAACATCTAAATTTTCAATCCCTAAACCAAACTGTAGTATGTGTAGTACTGTGCTACGTCCAGGTCATTGTAAGAGTGTGTCTCTTATCACAGATGCTTTTCAGGGACTCTCTCTTCTTCCAAAGTCATGTAAAAACATGATGTGTTGGGGGATTTTTGTTGGGTTTGCTTGTTTTTTTTATGGCAGTATCTGCCCCCAAATCTACCCTCAAGTTGGCCAAATTTCAGAATACTTCGAACTGTGTATGCTAAGAGAGGATGTGGTGGTTGCTTTAAATACTTGGTACTTCTGCTGCTTTATTCCATACTAAAAGTTCCTTTGTTTTTAGAAAAAAGGAAATTTAAAAATGAATGCAGTTGGTATTAGCTTCCAAATAAGCTAACACCAGAGACAGAAGACTAAAATACTACCTTTTAGACATTTTTAGCTGAATGAGCTTAAATCTTGAGAAAGTGAATTCAGCTCATTCATGCATTCTTTGTTTGAAATTGCAATTGGAATTTTGCAAAGTAACTGCAGCATTTAAGATCTTCCCTTTTTGTCCTGCTCAGTGAGGTTGATCTTGCATTGTTCCCAAAGGAGCATAAGCATTTATTTTAAAGAAAGTGAAGCTAATTTTTTGTTTTCTTTCTGTGTGTTTCTTCTGAAAGAGCAAGACCAAGGCTCAACCATGTTGTACAGAGAAAACCACAGTAGTTCATTTTATGGTATAAGTTATATTTTATAGCTTATACATATGTACCTTAAAAAACATTTGGCTCTGATATTGTGAGGTTCCTGTTTTGATGCTGCTGTTATTGTCACTACACAAGCAGAAACCATGTCAATTTATTTTGGCACAATTGAATTGAGACTGGCATTTTTATTTAGGAGGTCTTTTACAGGATACTTGACTGTGCCAGTTCTGCTTTGCTTAGTACTATGGGAAGCGACATTAAGCTTCTTCTGGTATCTCCTTAAGAAGAGGTGTTTTTCACTGTCTTTGTATCTCATGAGGCATGATCCTCTTGCAGAGGAACGTTTTTTTTCTTCCTTTCAGAAATTAGAATTCATCTTTGTTAGGCTTAGTCTTTGTGTCTCTATGCATCAGGAATACCTTAAGAAGTGGGGAGGTGGGAAGCATATTACTATGCGGGAAGCATAGTAGTCATAGGAGTTGGATTTACAGTCAGCATATGAACCTGCCAAGGCCTGCGGGTATTTCCACTGCTGTGAAAGGGGAGATTGCTATTCATACGTAAGTAATTCTTATGTAAGTCCATTTACAGCAGTTAAAATAGCCTCTTCTGAAATCAATTGATATTTTAACTCTTCAGTTTGCAAAGAAGAGCTGATGAGCCCCAGGCTGCTGCTATTCATATGTGTAGTATGATCCTAAAAGTAAGCTTACACAGCTTTAGCAGTACTTGAGGTTAGGTTTATGGGAAGGTACAAACATAAATGAATCCTCATGAAAACAAGTACAGTGATTGCTAAGCAGCAATAAATGCTTCGGTGTATCTTTTAAATGAGAAGATAAAACAAATGTGTGTGGTTGTTACAGGTTTGTTTTTTTTTTTTCCTTAGAATGATGACTGAGATGCAAGTACATTGTTGTTTTAGCTCTGGCCTAATTTTTAGCAAATTAAAATGGAATCAGCCTAATGTAATCATATGCAAGTGGCAGGGCAGCAGCTGTTTTAAAAGCTGGCAGAATATGAAAAATATGATAATAGCTTTGCAAGTAGTTTTAAAATTTGGGGAATATTTTAAGAACACCCATATAAAATAGCTGTTATGAACAGCAGTCGAGGAAATTTAATTTTATAAATATTGGTAGCTAAATGCATTCCATAGCTTACTCAGTAAAGAGACTTAACCTCTTTGTTGTACTGCATTTCAGGAGTCATTTTAGCCTAGGAGTCTCTTCAGCGAGACTGATGGGACTGAAGGTCTCATTGCACCTTCAGGTTGAAGACTTCCTTAAAGCTCACTTTATAAACCTTTTTATGTAGGATCTTGTTGCTTTAACTCTTGGTACTTGTACTTTCCTTGTTGTCACCCTCTCTTTTATCACTTATTTAGCAAGTAACCTACTGTGCTGCAGTTTGTCATCCCAATTATGAGGTTAAATAGGAACTTTTCATCTTCAAGACGGACCAGCTGACTTTGATCTAGTGTTTTAATTTTGAATTTATTTATTTTAAGCTTGCATTGGGCTTCAGAATCATCAGGGGTTTTCAAAGTGTTTTCTATATTTGTCTTAAATAGTCCTTTATTCTATAGCCTTATTCTTTTTTAGTGATCTGACAAATTTATGTATATTCTTTAAATCACTGCAAATTTCCTTGACTTGTGCTCTATAATTTTGGAATCACTTTTGAAGATTATGTTTTAGTTTATTTGTTTTGGCAGCGTCTGATAATCATCTTAAATCAGCTTTACTGACATTCTTTGATTTGTATAATGGGTGGCCCTGTAAAGATGTAGAGAGTTTCAAGGCTACTTTTTCTGATGCAGTGTTTTACCTGACATTTTCCAAGATTTAGATGC
Source organism: Haliaeetus albicilla (assembly GCF_947461875.1). Lineage (NCBI taxonomy): Eukaryota > Metazoa > Chordata > Aves > Accipitriformes > Accipitridae > Haliaeetus > Haliaeetus albicilla. The sequence continues at coordinate 6,320,416 of NC_091486.1, forward strand.
AAATGCATCTCTTACTCTTTTGATGTTTTGTTCATATTATTTGGGGTTTGGTGAGCGTAGACGTAATAAAGGAGTCAATTTTTGTACGATGCTTTAAGTCATAGACTAAAACATGAAGTTAAGATCCAGTAAAGTATTTTAAATGCCCAGTTTAAGTTGGAACTACTCTATGTAGAATTGTGATCCAGCCCTCACACTTCATAGAGACTTCCTGGTTTCCCTGTTTATACAGCTATATTCTTGCCATCTCCCTCACACCCTGCCCGATGTACAAGTACCACAGCAGCTTCCCACAGCATTCTGTATTAATTATTGTACATAAATTTATTTGGAAGTTCAGTGGGGTTTTAATGAACTGTAGACACATTTAGTTCTAATAAATGATATATGGTGAGTCAGAAGAAAGTCTAGGAATAGGTTATTATGAAATGCTCAAAGTCTGTATTGTAAGATGTATTGAGGTACATCTTAAAATTTGAAAATTTTCAAAATCTTAAATTACTTGCTGGTTATCTGATGTTCATTTGATAATTTGAAAGTGTTTCCCTGCACATGCAGGTATGGCTCTGACAGGACAGTTTAATATGTGTGTTCACAGCTACCTCTATGAAAACTTAATGTTATATTTTCTGTGAAAAGAAAAGTGGTAGTGCTTTGAGGAGAGGGAATTGTGTGGAGTCTGTTTTAACCCAAGAAGTTGATGAATGTTTTGTACACCTAAAATGGAGGAGCAGAGGAAGAAACACCTGTTTTTTACTAGGACAGGAAGATGAAAAAAAGTGCTTTAAAGTTTCAGGAGACATGAAGTTTTTTATAGCTTGCCTGATCATAGTCAGTTATCACCAACACTTGAAATTAACAGAGCTTTGGTCATGAGAAGTTGAATGTCCTCAGCAGTGCATATCTAAGCAATTAAGTCATGGTCAAAGTGGCACAAACAGAAATCGTAACATTTGCTTCGGTGGCTTCAGCTTTAAGTCTGGTTGTCTAAGGAATGAGGCAGTGAGGATGCAGCAGTCCTTGGTAGATGATTAAAACACTTGACAGCTGCCAGTATCTTCATGTGAACAGCGTACACCTTTTGGGAATAAACAATAACACAGAAAAAGAAGGTAGAGAAATAGCAGATGTGTTCAGAAAAGAGTATATCTGCCTTGTATTTTGTCTGCCATAGATCTCATTGTACTGTTAATTTCTGTTTCCTTTCCCTTTTTTCATAGTCTGCATTTGTAGTCACATTGGTTTAATATGTGCAGATTCCAATATACTTCAGAACATTCCTTTATATACTGTTTAATTTCTTAAAAATACTACCTGCATGTAGCTGCGTCATATTATATATTTTATAGTATTTGTTCTCCTCATAAAAAAGGGAGATAGAATGTTGTGAACTGATGGTGTAGGGTTTTTTTATTATTCTTACAGTTTATTGCAACCTGTAACTAAAATTGTTTAAATATTATAACCTGTAGTAACCAAACTATGAGAATAATGTCTCCCTAAAATGAGAGGAAAATAATTGTAAAAAATTCTTCATGTGCTTACATTCTAAAAAAAAAAAAAAAAAAAAAATTCTAGTTCTAGCATGGCTGTTATTTTTAAAGTTGCTTTTTTATTTTCACAGGTGATAATGCATGTCGTGTTAATAATGGAGGCTGCAGCACTCTTTGTTTAGCCATTCCTGGAGGCAGAGTTTGTGCCTGTGCTGATAATCAGCTTTTGGAGGAAAACAGTACAACCTGCATGAGTAAGAATTTTAAAGACTATCTGAATTGATGCTACTGTTAAGGGATCAAGTCAAACCTGAAAATAAAACAAGAATGTGTGGTCTCCTAGAGGCTTTTTGTCGTTCTGTAAGACAAAGAAATCTTCCTTGAATAAGGATTCTAATCGAAGACAGTTTATTAAATATAATAAAGAGTTGTCAAAAAAGACGAAATATTAAGTACACAATATTTGAGGATGAAATACATTGGAAAATATTTCAGAATGTCTGGTAGGATAAAGCACTTAAATATTTCACTGACGTCTCTTAAAGTATATCAGAAATACCAGAAATTAATCTATATAATTATTATATTTAATCTGTATAAACTTGTTTCAGATTACTATATGGAGTAAGTATCTTAAATTGAAATCTGGCATAGAAAATGTTTGTGCTGAAACTGTTCATAAAACATGTCAAGCAGATGTATTTATATATAATAGGCCCTGACACAGACTATGCAAATTTTGCTGTCTTTTTTTTCTTCTCTTCCTTGGATATCTTCATTGAAATGCCAGTAAAAAAAACCTGTTAATAAGAAAATGTTAGATTTTCAAGTAAAAATAATAACTCATCAGATAATACAGGTATTTTTTAAATGTTTAGACCTGATATTTGTAACTTACTCAATTCTCTTTTTTTTTTTCTTTGTTTGTTTTTTTATTTTTAATCTCATTGATCTATTTCTTGACGTGTAGTGTGTAAAACTTTACATAGGTCTCCACCAATAAGCCTGGTAGAGATGAGTAAAGCATAAGGATTGTTTCATAACATGATGAACATTATTGAGCTTGCAATTACCTTGAATTTGACCCAAATGCATGGCTGGCAGAGCCATCACTGTTGCTAAAGAAAACTATTTTTCTTTTTAGCAGAAAATACTGGAAGGTGGACTTCTCACTGGTAAGATGGAATGTAAGCATTAGGAAGAGAGGTTAGACACTTTCAGAACTGAATGAAGCAGGTTTCCTGCTTTTTCCCCAACACACTTCATTGCCTGGCTCTTGCAAAGGACTTTGGTGTTCCTCATAGGGTCATAGAGTGATGTGTGGTTTTTACACATTAAGCATTCTGAACCTTATGTCGAGAAATGTATCTGTCTGGATTTACCAATAAGCTTGTAGCTTGCTACTTAATTCTACCTCAGCAGAATTTTATCCTTTCTTCTTTGCCAAGTCTGTACCAGTGCATAATGCAGGTGTTTGAGTTGCTGCTTGGATACAAGAATCAGCTATCCACTAATTGTTTTCTAGGCCTTTAAAGAGCACCAGAATTTGGTCTGTGTCTGTAAGAATATTTTCCTTTTCACTGTTGATAAGGCATTGCAATATTTTAAACTGATATTTTTACACTATCATCTAAGCACCAATTTAAAAAAAACAGTTTGAGTGCCATTCTAGTCTGAGTTCTTCCATTTATTAAAAATATATTACCTCAACCATACACTCAGATATGCATGCTGCTACAGGCTTCAGGTGGCATTACCTCAAATATGTAAAATTTACTAAAAAATGCTCTGAAGAATGATAAGAAGAATTTATATCTATTTATGTAGAGGTAGTATTGCATTCTGTATGTATCAAGCTGATAAAATAGATGTACTTCTTGGATATTTTTCCTAGTTAAACATGGAGAAGTGCTACCACAGTTGTGCAAAGCTGAACAGTTTCAGTGTAACAATAAGCGCTGTATCCAGGATCGCTGGCGCTGTGATGGGGATGATGACTGTCTGGATGGCAGCGATGAGCATTCTGAAATTTGCTGTATGTATGCTTTTTAACCCACAATTCATAATTAATTTTAAAAATTGGAAACAAAATAATGCAAGTCTGAGGGGAGTCAAACAAAAGTGATAATCCTTAAGTCATGCATGGAAATCTTTCATTATTTTCTTCTTTTCCTGCAAACAGTAATAGTAGTCCTTTCAAATGACACTCGTGTACTTGTTTCATAGAATAGTACAAGAGCAGTCATCTTTTGGTTTTGACATCGTCATTTCTGATTCTTTAAATGTTGGAGTACTCAGCATGGGTTTATGAAGGGGAAGTACGCTCAGCCAACCTCATAGCCTTCTGCAGTGATGCGACTAGCTTGGTGGATGAGGGAAAAGCAGTGGATATTGTTTACCTCATCTTTAGTAAGGCTTTTGACACTGTCTGCCATAACATCCTCCTAAACAATCTGACAAAGGATGGGTTAGGTATGTGGACAGTGAGGTGGATTGGAAGCTGTCTGAATGGCCAGGCCTTGGGGCTTGTGATCAGTTGCACAATGTCCAGCTGGGGCTAAGTCACTAGTGGTGTACCCCAGGGATTAATGCTGGGGTTAGTAACCTCTTCATTAATGACTTGGACACAGTGCACACTCGGCAAACTTGCAGATGATATGAAGCTGGGAAGGGTGGCTCATGCACCAGACGGGTGTGCTGCCATTCAGAGGAACCTTGACAGGCTGGAGAATTGGACAGAGAGGAATATGGCGAAATTCAGCAAGGAGAAATGCATCTGGGGAGGAATAACTCCAGGCATAAGTATACGCTGGGGTCCATCCAACTAGAAAGCAGCTTTGCAGACAAGGACCTTGAGGTCCTGGCAGGCAACAAGCTGACCATTAGCCAGTAATGCACCTCATGGCAAAGAAGGCTTGGAGCATCCTGGGCTGTTTTAGGAAGGGCATCACCATCAGGTTGAGGGAGATGATCCTTCCCCTCTACTCAGCCCTGATGAGGTCATATTCGGAGGACTGTGTCTAGTTGTGAGCTCCCCAGTATGAGAAAGATAAGAACTTACAGGAGCAAGTCCAGAAAGGGACCATTAAGATGATTAAGGGACTGGCACATCTGTCACGGAAGTTGGGAGAGCTGGGATTTGTCAGTCTGGGGGGAAGGGAAGGCTCAGGAGGGATCTTACCAATACGTATAGATACCTAATTGGAGGGAATGAAGAACAGGGAGCCAGGCTCATTTAGTAGTGCCTACTAGCTGGACAAGAGGTAATAGACACAAACTGAAAAGCATGAAATTTTATCTGAACACAAGAAAAGACTTTTTTACTGTAAGTGTAGTCGAACACTGGAATAGAGTGCCCAGAGAGGTTGTGGATTTTCTATCCATGGAGATACTTGAAACGTATATTGACATGGTCCTGAGAGACCTGTTCTACTTGGCCCTGCTTGAGTAGGTGATTAGACTAGGTGATCTCAACAGGTCCCTTCCAACCATAAACATTTCTGGGATTCTGTAATGTATTTCTAAAAAACAAACAAACAAACAAAAAAACCCCAAAAACTAAAAAAACCCAAAAGACCAACAACACAAAAACCTCACCAAAAAACACAACCCAACCAAACCCCAAACCAACAGCAACAACAACAAAAACTAATCCTCCCCTTCCAGTTTTAAATTAGATGCACTTTGTCTTTAAAAATACAGTTTTACTAGAGCTGTATTTTTTTGCTGTAGAGGAGTTGAAATGAAAAAAATGAAAACATACCAATTCTGTATCTGTGTCATTTCTGGAAGATACTTAAATGGCCTACTATAAAATTAGAGTTCCAGCAGTACAAATTCCTTTCCTTACTCAGTTCTTCACTATGCTTCTTATTTCTATCATTTCTCTAAACCGAATCTCTTTTACTGAAATGAAAATACGTTATTTTTTCCCTATCACTTGTAGACACGAAGAACTGATACTGTTCTACTGTGCAGCACTGTTCTAGGTGTCTGAAAACTCTTATCATGGTCTCTCATTCTTACCTCTTTGAGAGAATACAACACTAATCTGTTCTTTTTTTTTTTTTTTCCCCCAGTAGATTATGATGGGTTTAGATTTAATTTCTCTTTTCTGAACTTTGCAAAGTGATCCTAGGGGTTGAATGTCCAAAACTGAATGTATATACTTCTGCTGAGGCTTTTGTGAAGCTGGTTAGGCTGAGAAAATGTGTTTGTGATGGTTCATAGTCCTGTTTATACATCCTTGGGTAAATCTTGCCTGCTTCACACTGGCCTGATGTTGCTGATACATACTGAGCTTGTGAACCTCTGTAATGCCTAGGTCTTTTTCTGTATGGCTATTACATAGCTAGTTTGTTGGGTTTTTTTCCCTGCATTTATGTATTTTGATAGCTCCATGTGGTAGTGATTACTAATTTCAGTCCTAATTTTCAAAACATCTGTTCAGTTCTGATTGTAGTGCTTACTAACATTTTATTTTAATACCAGGGACTCTTACACTTAAATAAGGAGCTCAACTAATAAAAACAGTCAGAAGGAAAATCTTTTGGCAGAGTTGACTTGATTCTCATTTAAATTAGTGTAATGTAGATCAATTCATTGATCAAAGCTTTAATTCTCAAAGCGTTTATATAGCTATAAATGAAGTCATAATCTGGTCCCAGATTATGTGGTACATGTATGTGATACATAGTTTAGGTGGCCAGTATGATAACATTAATCTCTTTTCAGCAGTTGCTATAGTAATTTCAATAGTTCTTTTCTAGTTAGTCTGAAATATTTGCAATTATGAATAGAATATACACACATTAGTAAATATATATAAGCAAAAAGCTTAACTACCATTTAAAACAATATCTATGTCTAGTATTAAAGTCAGATTTTAAAAAAGCCTTCAATTTTTAATTTTATGACATGGATGTTAACAGTTTTGTTTTCCAGTCACATTGCAAACTAGGTTGCTTCATAGGTATTATGAGACTTGGAGTACCTTTCTGCTCAGATTAATTAATTAATCTTTACTTCCAGTGTTCTTGCACCCTCCACACAAAACACTCATGAAGGGTTCATGTGCTATTGATATCACACTCGGTCTGTGTTGTTTTCAATGGAAAGAATAGGTAGAAAGGTCAAAGATAAAAGCTACTGAAATGTCAAGGATAAGCCTGCAAGACATTCTTTCTTTTTAAATACCGTTTGTTTCCAGATATATGTTAAACTTTAAAAAAGAGACTGTGGATGGCTGAGTAGGTGGAAGGTAGCTTGAGATTATTTTTAACCCAGCATTTGAAACTGTGTAGTTTACTGCTCTTGTGTAGATCAAGGTTAGCAAGATCTGCTAATAATAGATCTTGTTATTAGCATAAAAGAAGCAGGACATATATACTTACTACAGCTGCATGAGCAGGCCAATAGTATTTACATAATATCTGTGCATTCGGTCTTCATCGTTTCCGTGAGACTTGGTAGCTAGCAAAAACATGTTTGTGAGATACCTTGTTCACTCGTGAATACCAGATTTTTTTTGTCAGTTTTACACTGTGTTGTGTATTTCACTTTTTGATACCTACAATTTCATGGTAAGTAAACAGCAGATCCATATGTGGCTGTTGACAGTAATGCGCATCATTTTAGAAGCAGTTTTTAGCCTGTCCAAATCCCTGCTCATTGTGGTATAATATTTTGGATATGCACTTAGCAACTTGCATCCATTCCCTTTGGTGGTTTTTTTTTGTTTATATGCACTTCAGTTTGCAAACCTCATCACACTGATAAGATGAGATCGAGGACATTTTTCTTTAAGGAAATAGCAACGTTGTAAAATGCTGCTACCTTTTATCACTTAGTAGTTAATAGAAGAGGTTCTCCATATTGACACTAGTACGATAGTAGAATCTTTACTATGTATTGTTTAATTTATGATTGAAGTACTGCAATATTTTTTAATTGACTGGTTTGGGGAACAATTTTTATATCATGGTGATTATATATACGGGATAACCATACTAACTGCATCACTAGGGAATACCATTTAATGTATTATTTTCAGCTGTTTTTCTCTGATTATTTTCTTAGGAAAAAAACTCTTTTTTTTCTCCCCAGTCAATCATAGTTGTCCTGATGATCAGTTTAAGTGCCAAAATAATCGCTGCATTCCCAAGAGGTGGCTTTGTGATGGAGCTAATGATTGTGGTAATAACGAAGATGAATCAAATAAAACCTGTGCAGGTAAAAATTTTACTTGGATGTGCATAGAAGTTCTCTAACTCCAGTTCCATAAACAGTTCAAGGCTGCTGTGAACTGAACTGAACCAGTCTGCTACTAGTAATCTGATTATTGACATTTTAAATTAATTCAGATTTTGATGCTACTAAGGCTGGAATACAAATTATATTTTATTTAATCCTTATGCTTGACTGTGCTTTCCAAAGTAATTCAGCACTTAATCTATCCATATGGGTTGACTGTCAAAGCACTGCTTAGGTACAAACTTGTCCCTGCTAAATCTTTTTAGGCAGTTAGAATTTTGTTTGTTAACATGCTGTGATGAGTGCCATGTCACTAATAAATTTTATTTTATGCTGACAAAAGCATGATTAGTTATTCAGTTTCCCCTTGGTACCTTGAAATTGTTTTCATTTGTAAGTTACTAACTGTATAGTGGATTTTTAAGGAAATACCAAGATGAAAATTGTTTACGGATTCCACTGCAGTAAATCATGGAGTTCCAAATCTGTTCTTTGCTTGTATGGAAGTGATGTTTAGTGCTTGTCAGTAGAGCATACTAAATAATCATTAAATATCCGATGCACAAAATATCAGGCATCAATAAACCGATGGCTATTTTAAACTGAAATGCAGTGATAGACAGCATACATTGTGTATTAAAATATTCCCTGAATTCATTTTCCTTGATTTAAATTTTCATATGTATAATAACTGGTTCTGGTTGTCACTAGTGCAATTTGGCTAAAAGCACTCTAGCACAAATGCAGACCCATAGTATCCATATCATCTTTATGGTATTATTGCAGATTGTAATACATCTTGATATCCTTTGATATTCAACTGTTTGCTTGTAGGATAAGAGTCTGATTTGAAGACCATATTTTTCATCCTATGTCAGTTGGCTATGGGTTGAATTTTGTATTCTTGTTTTTTCTTTTGTTCCTGCAGTGGCAAACACTTCATGTTTAAAAATATACTTCTTTGCAATATTTTAAACTTATATTCTTCTATTGTATTTTGGGCTACTTCTATGAAAAAAAAGGAAAATAGTAATTGAGAATACCGAATGAAAAATTATTCTTTTGATTATTGGTGTTTCTGATATATCAGTAATTTTTTTTTAAATTGTGGAATCACATATAGATGAACTCTAAAGGCTTAGATTTGGAATCAAAATCTGTGTCACTATCACTGGCATTGTAGTTATGGGTTCACATTTTGAATAAACAAAATTATAAGTAATGTCAGTTTTATATGATAGACTTTTATTGAAGTTTTACTGTTCATTAGCTTTTAAAGTAAATTATGTAGTTACATAGTATGATTTCTTTTAGTGATCTTTATTTCTTCAGAAGACAGATGTAATTTCCTTTAATGGTTCATTACAGTTGCATATTTGCAAAGGCAAAGATTCTAATAACAGTGAGGACAGGCACATCACACACGTGGTTTATTACTATTTTTCTGTGTAAACATGAATTTCACTAGATCATTGTTTATGTTATGAAATAAAATTTGTTAATATTCCAGTTGTAAGTTAGACATTTTTATGCCCTGATTTTTGCTTACGTTGACTCTAGCACTAATGTTATTGAACATTAATGCTCTTCTACTACCTAGTTTTGTATAATTATATATGAAACTTCATGTTCTCATACGTTGAAGAAACCACTGAGAATTCTGCATAACAGAGGTAGAAAGAAGAGAGTCCTGCGTATGACCTCAGTTTTCTCTGAAATCAAAGGAGGTGAATGGTGTTTAGTCAGATCAGGTAAAATGTGCAGCAGGCCAGGAGATGCCCTCCAGATTTGCAGCTTCTACATACAGGCATGCACCAAGAGACCTAACAGATCTAGTCCATTTCCCTTGCATTTTTAGAGTGTTTTGTCTTGACAGCAAGAACGTGTCAGGTCGACCAGTTTTCTTGTGGGAATGGACGCTGTATTCCGACATCATGGCTGTGTGACAGGGAGGATGACTGTGGAGATGAAACCGATGAAATGATATCCTGTGGTAAGTAAATTTTCTTTTGGGGAAAAAGGTAAAATTATTCTGTAAAAAGTTAAACATATAAGGATCTCTCTTCAAGTGAACTGACGGATAGAAAAAGTATGAGGGGTCGTCTTGGTTATATGTGAACTAATAATACTCTTCCCGAAATGGCAAATATAATTTATTTGATTAATAAATAAACCCAAAGAAAAGGCTGCATTTTCTGCTAATGAGTTTTTAACTACAATACCAAATATGCAGATCAGTCACCTTAACACTTTTCATTATCAAGTACTGTCACCCTCAAAAACTGATCTTCATCTCAGCTGCATACCTCTTCACATGGGCCCCCTCAACATATTCTAGATGTCAGTAAAATCAGACTGTTTCAGGTTTGAACAGAAGGTTATTTTGATGTTGTATTTGGCAGAAAAAATTAGTCTTTCTTGGTGTATTGGGTTTACGTGGCAAGGTTTTGATAGTGTGGGGACTACAAGGATGGCTCCTGTGAGAAGCTGCTAGAAGCTTCCCCTATGTCTGATGATAGAGCCAATGCCAGCCAGCTCCAAGACGGACCTGCTGCTGGCCCAGGCTGAGCCCATCAGTGCTGGTGGTAGTGTCCCTGGGAGAACAGATTTAAGAAGGGAAAAAGAAAACTGTGCTACTGCAGCCGAAGAGAGGAGTGAGAATATGTGAGAGAAACAACCCTGAAGACCCCAATGTCAATGAGGAAGGAGGGTTAGGAGGTGCTCCAGATGCTGGAGCAGAGATTCCCCTGCAGCCCGTGGAGAAGACCATGGTGAGGCAGGCTGTCCCCCTGCAGCCCAGGGAGGTCCACAGGGGAGCAGATATCCACCTGCAGCCCAGGGAGGACCCCACACCGGAGCAGGGGGATGCCCAAAGGAGGCTGTGACCCTGTGGGAAGCCCACGCTGGAGCAGTCTGTTCCTGAAGGACTGCAGCCTGTGGAAGGGACTCACCCTGGAGCAGTTCGTGAAGAACTGCAGCCTATGGGAAGGACTCATGTTGGAGAAGTTCATGAAGGATTGTCTCCCATGGGAGGGACCCTGTGCTGGAGCAGGGGAAGAGTTGAGGAGTCCTCCCCCTGAAGAGGATGAAGCAGCACAGACAACGTGTGATGAACTGATCGTAACCCCGTTCCCTGTCCCCCTGTGCTGCTGTGGGGGAGTAGATAGAGAAAATCGGGAGTGAAGTTGAGCTTGGGAAGAAAGGGAGGGTGGGAGGAAGGTGATTTTTTTTAAGATTAGTTTTATTTCTCATTATCTGATTTGATTGATAATAAATTAAATTAATTTCCCCAAGCCAAGTCTGTTTTGCCCATGATGGTAATTGGTTGAGTGATCTCTCCCTGTCCTTATCTTGACCCACGAGCCTTTTGTTATATTTTCTGTCCCCTGTCTAGCCAAGGAGAGAAGTGATAGAGGGTGGCTTTGGTGGGCACCTGGCATCCAGCCAGGGTCAACCGACCACACTTGGTTATATCACGAGAGATTATCAGCAGCTCTGCTGTTGGTGCTTTACTGAGATACTGCAAAGAGCAGTGCACTCTCTCTAATCAGCTGCTTCCAAACAATTAAGGTTTTTGTAAGTCAGCATGACTGCCTTCATCTGTTTGGCAGGTCACAGGTAATTTGCTGTGAGCCTTGAGAGTAAAACGGTCATTGAGCTGTCTACAAAATACTGTGTCAGGGTGTTCCCTGTTTACAAGGTAATATTAGTGAAATTATTTGACTTACTGATATGAATTATAAGTGTGTTGCAATATAATAGGATATGTTTCTGAAATGACTTTTCAAGAGTTTTCAGGAAACAATGCTGACTGATTATTTTATTAGCAACAACCATGTAAACATGAAGAGAAAGGTTGTGCATAAAAAAATTAAAATCTAAAGTATACTTGGTAGGAAGCTTAGTAGTTAGACCTGTATTTTTCTCACATATAGCAGATATTTAATTCAATGTTATAAAAATATGCTGTTACTTAATCAAAATCGAACTGTGGAAAACAATGTAGTTGATAAAACTTTTTTTTTCTTTTTTGAAACTTCTTGCTGCTGTAAACCTTTTCAGTAGAGTTATTAGAGTTCCATTACTGAAAACAGTTTTTCTGCAAAACTCTCAATATCTACGAAGCACTTGCAGTGGAGAGCGAGAAAAGATAGAAAGTAAATGCATAAATGAAAGTCATAGGCTGACATTATGATGCCCTGCATTCCATAAACATAAATCTCCAGGACCTCAATTACCAGAGAATCTATGGAAGGCAACATGTAGGATCCAATCAGTAAATTCTGTTCATCCGTAATCCCTTAAGTTTGTTTAATTTTGAATTATTCATGACTGGCAACCAGCTAATACTCATTAGCTGAGTTTACATTTTTACTTTTTAAGTCTATGTGTAAATCTCTGCATCTCCTTCTATAACTGCATTCAAGACTTTTGAGTATTTTTACATGTAAATAGTCATTATGTTTCCTGGAATATCCACCTGCTTTCTCTTACGTTATTTCTTATTACTGTCTTCCTTTCTCTTCTTTTAATAGTGATATAAACCAGAAAAAAAGAAAGCTAATTTTATATAGACAGTAAATGATATCTGATCAGTTACTTCAAAACAGATGACATATTTGATAAAATCTAAATAAAAATAAAATCATTATGTGAGTAAAAATGAGAATATTATTAAGGTGGACTTCTAATTGCCATGCTTCAAAGCAAGTAAGTTCTGTTGTGTACAGAGGTAGAATAGGTGATCCCAGGGGACTTGTATTTTGCAATCTCTAGAATTCTAATATTCTATGTAATGGTAGAGCATGGCACTTGGTACTGTCATAGTTTATCTGACTAGCTGTAGCTTGTGTTCTCAGACACATTATCAATACACAGAAGTTAATGTCATCTTTGTAATTTCTTCCCATATGTTTTGTTTGGTATTCTGTCAGCTGATCTGGAATATTTCTTTAGATCATTTAATCAGCATTTATTTCACCTGCTGTTTTTCAGTTTGGCCAAACTTTACATATGCTTCACATTTTAGAATCTTGTTTCTTTATCCTCAAGCACTGTGGTTGTGCAAATGTGTCAAGTATTTCATTTTTTCTTCTGCCTTATAATTTGATGGCTAATGGGCATGCTAACGGCATTTATTTAGCTATTCTATTTAGTGTTATATATTTTCTTCTATGAAACAGTTTAAAATTCTTCTTGTGTTCACAAGTTTTTATATTAAAGGTAAAATCATGGTTTACTTTTTGTTACCATTTCATATCATTGATTTTTAACTGCACCAGTCTTCAGCTATGAATAACTTTTGGCTCTTATTGATTCAAGAACTTAAGCATACTTATATTGGTATATAGCTAGGGTGAGCAGGACTGGAAAGATGATGCCAATATCATAATGCATACATTTTTTCTAAAGATACAGCCAGATTTACTAAGAAGCATGACATTCCTGAAGAAAATTTGAAAAGAGACCTTCCTTATTTTTCTACTGCTTTCCTAAAGGAAACAAGACTTGTGGTCATTGTCAGAGACAATGAGTGGAAGTATTGTGCCTGTCCTCTAGGATGTGAGAGGGAGCTGTGTATGATGGTGGAGGCTGGGGCTGAGAAGCAAACACTCCAGATAGTGCAAAACATCCTTGGAAAGACTGTGATGGGCTGAGAATCATGAGATTGGGGGGGGGGGGGGGGGGGGGGTGGTGAGGATAATCACAATTCATTTTAATTAGTTTCCGTCTCTTTATACAGGTCTTGGGTAGACAGATGAACGTAAAATAAAGTCATGAAGGCATTCATGTATGGAAAAGGAGAAAATTACATTTAATATATGAGTTAAATTTGTGGAAAAATTATTGAACAGCTAAAAAGTGAAATTAAAAATTGCTTTCAGCTTTGCTTGGAGCACATAAGGCATATATTGTAGCTAAGTACCATCGTAGTTGCACATCTCCATTATTTGTCTTGGAACAGATTTTTGTTGTCACTGTAATGTGTTCCCCCAAGAAAAACAGCTTCTGTGTTGAAGCAGAATAATCACTTCAGTTGTATGATGTTCTTGGTGATCTCTAAATTTTACTATTTTATGCAGCTGGTTTGGTGCTTCATGTTCATGCATGACTTTTTTTAAGCCAAAACTTCCTCTCAGCTTCTGTAAAAAAAAAAAAAAAAAACCAACCAAAAAAACCCCACCACACCCCCCCCCCCCCCAAAAAAACAAAACACAAACTTTTGAATTATCTTTAAAACATTTTCTGCAGCAAAGATGGCAAGAGGCAGCAAACCCAGGTCAGAATTTTGTTGACTTCAATGACTATTTCTGTTCTTGTCCTAAGGAAATTTTATGTTTGTAGCACGTTTTACAAGTTTAGAAAAACTCTTCAGTACTAATTACATGGCCTAATTCTCAAAATCTTTGTGAAGTTTAGCTTTGTTGTCTCAGTTGTAATAACACTAGAGCAACCCAATGTAGCTAGAGCAACCTATGAGGAATACACTTGGAGATTTGTTCTAATCTTGGGCTGTTTCGGTGTGCCTGACAGGACTATATGCACCATTTTGGACATTTCTTTCTGTTGCATTTAGGGTGTACTGTGTGGGAACTTCCAACGTGAAACCTTTCGGTGAAGGAAAAACTTGCCTTGAAGTAGCAGTTCAGGCAAATTGTTCATGTTTGTCATATTTGGTTTGCATTAGGTATCAGTTACTGAGAGGTGTCTTACTCTCTATATGGTCTGTATAGAGAATTTAGGCTCCTCCTTCTTCCTTTTGAACCAGGGTAGACTTTCAGATTGTTTTCTACGATTTGCCAGGTTTTGTAAAGTAGATCTTGTATTTTCCAAACTGAATGGGTACAAGCACTGTTTTAACATATTAATGGTATGAACGCACATACCTAGCTATATCACTGGTTTCAGAAGAAAAACAAGTCTGAAAAAAATCGAGTTGTTCTATGCAAAAGCACATTACATAATTATAACAACAAATCTCTGTGTGTAATATAGATTAGTCTCTGTGAATGATATTGTCTCAGGTTTCTACTACTTTTACTGGAATGCTTGAAGGAAATGATTGTAAATACTGACATTTTAATTTTGGATTTTTATTATGTCAGTGTACAGTAACTTAATTTCTTGACTGTTCTTTTGCTTGGTACTTAACCTCCTCATTTTATAGTCTTCCATTTCCTGTCTTTTACTGGCAGTGCTATTGCAATTGGAGAACTTTTTTATATAAATAAACACATTGAAAATATGGTTTGTATCAGTCATCAAGCTATAATTAGTTGTAAATATTAGCATGCTTAGTAGCAAAGACAACCCTGGTCTGATGGTAGTATAGGACCATGTTATAAGACACAGAATAATGCATTTCAGTGGTCCATGTTGAGGAAGGATAGGGTTTGGACTAATATTTATACTTAAAAGCCTTTTTATCCTCTCTTTCTGGTGTGTCACCTGTTTTTTTCTTCTGCAGATTAATTACCTGGCAGATGCAAATGTTTGATACGATACACTTGTGTAATTTATGCTTGTAGGAAGGTGGAAGAATATTACTAAAGAGGATATACATTAAATAGGTTTTTTTATTTCTTATTGAACACTTTCACAGAATTCCCAACGTGTGAGCCACTAACTCAATTTATATGCAAAAATGGAAGATGTATTAGCAGCAAATGGCTCTGTGATTCAGGCAAGTATCAAGTGTTCCATATCTGAAATGAATATGGTAGATATTACATAAATATTGCTTTGATACTCACTCTTTTCTTCTGAGACTGATACTGCCAGTTTGACTTGTAAGTGGTCAGAGAATAAATATAGTATTTTTAAATTACTCACCTGACCTAGAAAGCAGCAATATTGAAGCTTCTTGTAAGGAATGATGCAGTGCATATGGTAATAGTTACAAATAGTATATTCTGTAGAATGAAGTGTGATGTAAACTTTCATTATTAAAAAAAAAAAGCTAAACTATCACTTGTGAAAGTATTTCCTACTTCTAGAAAACAAGATAGTTCCAGTGACCAAAATATCTGATTTTTTGTTGTTTGTGGGCAAGTTCCATTTAATAAATAGCATCCCTCAAGAGGGAAGGCTAGGAAGACTTTACAATATAGTTATTTCTTTTGTCTGAATGAGTACATATTTGAATGACAGCTGTTCAAATGCATCTTCTCTCAGAGCTTGTGCTGTGGGAGTGATGTCATGCCAATCCTAGTAATATTGGGTTGGTTCTTCATCTACCATAGCATTTGTTGTTACTATAATTTTATGACACTCACAGGAATTCATAGCTGTAAATGGACAGATTCCCCAAATTATCACAGTGTGCTTACTGAAATTCTGTGCAAGGAGACCCTTTAGTGTTTACCTGACATATTTATCTTTTCCCTCCTTTGATGATCATGATCAAATTATGGGAATTGCTTTAAGAACGTTTTAATGACTACAACATTAGAGTAATGAGAAACTACATTCCACCCTTATTTATGTGCTGCCGTCTTTTTCCACCTTGCACTGTTGCAATGACATGGAAACCACATTTGTAATACTATTGAAAAGAAATTCTGACATCAGGTTTTCATTTTGGTTTATATGAAGCTCTTTGTGCGTGTGCTTAACTAAGTTAACGAATCACTAAGAATAAAGTAAAACCAGTGTGTTTGGAAGCCTGTGTTACAGGCGTTATACACGACTATTGAAATTAAGAAAATCTACAGCCTTCTCATGCTTGCTGGTGTCTGTGATTGGATAACTGTGAATAAGTGTAAGGGGTTAGACTATCCAAAATGAGAGTCAAGTGCTGTTGGTAAACTAGACTTAAGGAATTACTTGCATTAGAAATAATTTACCATATGCCTGTGGGCAGTAAACATACAATTTTATTTACTGTACATTATTTTTCTCTTGCCTTTTTGGAAATATCTTTTTCTCCTCACATCTTTTATTCAGATCTTTTATCTTTTAAAATAATTTTAAAAAATTAATATTTGCAGATGATGACTGTGGTGATGGAAGTGATGAACTAGGCTGTATTCACTCGTGTTCTGCTGATCAATTCAGATGTTATAATGGTAGATGTATCCCAAGTCATTGGGTGTGTGATGGTGACAATGACTGTGGAGATTTCAGTGATGAAACCAAAACAAACTGCAGCAAGGAAGGTTAGCTTTTTTTTTTTTTGTCTACCCACATTTTAATACTTATGAACACAGAGAATACTTTATTTATCTATATAGAGGACCCATCTTCAGTTGATAGAAAAAGAGAAAATGCTTTTAACCTTGGTAAAGGTTGGAATGGAAAATATATCAAGAGTAAAATGATAATACAGAAGTGTAACATAGAAGAAGAATGCATTGTAAAACAGAATGGGTATTATACTGAGATAAGTTTTGTAGTTTTACTTTACTGAATTATGCTAAATGTGATGTTTGTCCTATTACAGAGATGCATGCTGCCTAGATAAAGAGACAGTAAGCAGCATTTCTTAAGTTACCGTTTACATTTTCTGGAGTTTTTATGCAGTAACCCTCTCATTTTTGTGTGATCAATTTTTTGTGGTTTGGGGTTTTATTTGGGGGTTTTTTTGATAGTGTTACTGAAGCATAAAAATGTTTTAACAAACTACAGTCCCATTTAAATGCTATACATTGTATTTATTTGGGTGGGGAGAGAAGGGGAGGGTGCTTGTAGCAAAGGACAAAGAATGATCAGATAAGAATGAGGGAAAATTTTTCTCTCATATTTTTCTCATAGTAATTCTTCCACAGCAAAGTAACTGTACACAATTTTATCGGTCCTTTTTCATGAGTTTATATTCTAAATTTAGTTGCATACCTCATACGGATAGATGAATTAGCTGAATGCTGTGCATGAGTAATGTAAAGACCTTATTTTTATATATTTACAAAAATTATTATTTATCTGTATCAAAATAATCGGTCTGGAACTAAGCTACTCCCTTCCCTCCCTGTTCACATCCACCTCAGAGCTTAAAGTCCTGCCCTGCCTTTTTGTACAACACCATGTTACATTGGGATTTGCACCACTGTCTCTGAAGGAGCACTGTTTTACACTCTTATTGTCAGTTTATACATCTTCTGTATCCTGCTCTGCTACATCATGCACACTTTCCAGCAACTTGTCTGTGCTTTATTTACAATAGAATGCAGATTATCTAGAAAAAAGGCAACTTTTAATAAAATGAACCGTATATTTATAGACAGTGCTATAGGAATTTATTCAAATAGTCCTTTTTGGTACAAACAGGAATGTATTAAGTTTATTGTTAAAGTACATGTTGTTAGTATGTTATGAAATACTAGAAATACAGTGGTAATAGTTTGCGAAAAGGAGGGCAAGGATAAAATTGAGAAGGCCATCATCTAGAAAATACTTAGAGAATTAAATATGTGATGAATAATTAAAATCACATAGTTACTGTGCTTTGAAATGTTCAAGACTGATTTCATAGCTGCACTGAACTGAAGTTCATTGCTGTGGAGTTCAGAAAGGCTCCAGCTAGCCTGCCAGTGCTGTAATAGCACAAGCCAGGCAGGTGTTGGGCCTTGTGTCAGTTAGAGCAGAGGTGTGTTCTTTCATGTTTTGTGAACTAGGAGATGGAAAAAAGAGGAGAATGAAGAAAGAGGAGGGAATGTAGCTTGAGTGTGAGAGGCAGGACTTATGAAGCACAGGGAAAACTTCATCAGCGTTGGTGCTCCTTACATGTCCAAATTCTTTCTTGTCTGACAGATGTGCAAAAAAACCAATTGGTATTTATCTTGAGCCTGTTGTGGAGGGGGGAGTGAAGGGAGTGAGAAGAATAAGAAGGAGCTTGTCAGAAGCTTATGTTGGCATGATGAGTTAGGAAGGAATAGTGAGTTTTAAGTGTAATACTTGGGGACTCTGATTTTGGCTTTGGTTAGGAAGGGGGATTCTAAGTCATTGTACGCTTAGCATGGAAAAAACTCACATGAGCAAATTCTTCAATATAATTCTTATTTTTCTAAGAAACTCCCTCTCCTGGAAGATGCAGCGGGAAGGAGTTTCAGTGCAGTCCTGATGGGAACTGTGTTCCTGAGTTGTGGCGCTGTGATGGAGAAAAGGACTGTGAAGATGGTAGTGATGAAAAAGGCTGTAATGGAACTATACGACTATGTGATGAAAAAACAAAGTTCTCCTGCAAGAGTACAGGTATATGCTTGCAGATACGTTTTGCTCTCATTTACTCGTTGTGTGTGCGTGTGTGTCTGTCTCTGTGATTTAATCACGTATCTACTATTTGAATACTGCTTTTAATGTTTAATACTACTGAGGTGATGTTACTTATTCTACTCATACCAGGAAAATAATATTAATGTACTTCCCCTAACCTGTTTTCTGATTTACAATATAAAATGGATGGGTTTTGAGATTACTTAAAGCTGAAACTGTTCTGTATGATAGTACATCAAACGAAATACTTAAACGTAGCATTTAATGGTACTTCAAAGTCCAGGTGTTTTCTTCTATTTTCCATCTTTGGCCCTAGAAGTAAGTTAATTGAAATGGTATAAAGTAATTAGCTAGAAAACTTCAGAGCATTAGAACTACAGCACTGGAAATTTGAACCACAATATTGGAAGAAAAATACATTCTTTGAGGATGTTTAAAATCAAATTTTGCTAAGTATAATTCATTAAAAAATGTAGAAAGAATGTGACTATCTTTACATGAGGATATTTTGCAAAATAATGCTTAGATGGAACATTTTCTTAAGGACAGTCCAGTTAAGGAAGAAATTAATATATGTCAGCATTGTATTAATCTTTTTAAAATTTCTTTCAATGCTTAATGAAATAGTAGGAGTAAAATAACTTGCAAAGCAAAATTTAATTCAAGATATAATAAGTAGTAATATTGTTGCCATTAGGCAACTGTAATTATTACAGGAAAGGAGAACCCATTCTAATGCCTGTGTTATAGCTAATCATAATAAATGTTGCAGTCTACTTATGTGAGCTCTGTCCAAAAGTATTTGTGGACATGTATGGATACAGTAAGATACTTTACTCAAATCTACAGTGTGAACAGAGTTCATTTTTAATATGTGAACTACATTAGGATGTCCTAGAAGTGCTTGGAGGTTTGCTGCTACTTGGATTTTGAAGTTACAGAAATCAAAACGTCCAGATAAATAAATACAGAATACCGAATTTCATCTGAACAAAACATTTCCTTTTGTGTTCTTATAGTTTCCATAAAGATGTATAGAACGCGTCACTGTTAAATGAAATAGCTTCAATAAGTAAAAAGGGATTATTCACTTTTAATAGAATGGTCTGTTTCCTGAAATAGACTGATAGAAACCCTGGCACAGGAAATACGCTTCTTCCTGATAATGTATTTTTCCTAGTGCTTAAATGGGGAAAAAGTCTCCAGCTACGCTGCCTCATTATACGGTTACCTATGTTTACAGTTGTGTTCATGGAGGGCAATATCTCAGTTTACAGGATGAAGGATGAAATGTGACTTCTCTGGCTGCCACATATAAATACAGCAAAAAAAATATTTTCATCAAACATTTGCTAAATTCAAGGGTATGTGACTTTGATTTAGGGGCAAATGCAATCATGCTTGTTGGTTGTGCGGAAACATCACTTTAGGAATCAGTTGTGACAGTTTCATCCATAATTTTTTTCTGTCAATATTTTCCTTCTCTCAGTCCTGGAAGGAGCAAAACGGCTGTTCTGGAGGAGGCATGTTGGTAATGCATTGGAACAGAAAACAGTAAAAGCAAATTTTTGTTTAGCTACTTTTCAGTTTAATTCCATATGGTGGGACAAATGAATAGTAAAGGTTTTATGAGAAACAGTTTCTGTCACAATCCTTTCAGGTTTCAAAATAAATGTCATTTTCTCTGTGGATTATTCTAAAGAAAGAATACTGTCTGGCTTCCATATTTATGGGAATTGTTCAAATGAGGAGAAATTGGCTAATTCTCCCCTTATAGATTGCCAGGTGGTGGCACCTGATTTCCTAATACAGAATATGATGGGTCTGGATAGGAACGTGTATTATGGGGGGAGGTTAAACAGCCGATACGTTTTGAGGGAAATGACAGTTGGTGAGAACAGTAATAGTGAAATATTTACTGCACACTTTTTTGTTTACCCCTTTTTTGTTCTATGGCTGTAAATAGTAGCTGCAGGGTCTTTCCTTACTGTAGTTTTTGTTGGCTCTTGTTAATCTGTCATAATGCCACAGGTGTGAGTGTCATGTTACAACTACAGCATTTGTCAGCCTTCAGCCAAACGTGGTTTTTCTGCTTAGAGTAATGGTGGTCTCAAGAACCCATCATATCCGGCTCCTTTTCTCATATGCACTTAAGAATATCCAACAGAGAGTATTTCATAACTTACATAGATGTCCTTTTAGTAATTTGCCTCTAATAGTTGAACATTTTTTCCTAATAAGTCATCTGAATCTTTGCTGCAAGCTTAATTGATAGTCATCTTTTCACCAGTGTAAAAATCTTTTGAATATTGAAAGACTTCTGTCGCATGTCTCCTTAACCACATTTTTTGTTGAATAAACAAATACTTTTTTTTTCCTCTTGCATGTCTTCTATTTTTATTTTATATTTTTATACCTTTAATATTTTTGTTGGTCTCACTGGAACTGTCCGACCTGTGCAGTTCTTGAGCTGCAGTATCCAAAGTCAGCCAAAATGCTGCAGGACACTTGAGTTAACAGATATCAGAATGACGTTTCCAGTTTTTTCAAGAACATCACACGGTTGTTTGCTGTGATGTGGGATGAAAAATATACTAGAGTTTGCGCGGCAGTAGAATATGGGATGCAATACCTACCTGATTGAGAGTGACTACTGTTGGGCTGTTTCTAGCCGGTTATGTATTGCTTTTAAATTAGATTAGGCTTCTTTTAAATCAGACTAGACTAAATTAGATTAGATTAAGATCCAACTTCCTATTTTAAATTCTGATTCTGTCCTCCAAAAATTATTACAGGCATGTACTTCAACTCAGTTTTATGTACTACATAAATCTGTCCTTTTTATTTCATCTCCCTACTTTGCAGTTGGTAGTACTGGACCAAGAGCAGAATCTGTGCAATCTCACTTAAAAATTCATCTAATTACTCTAATGACCATAATCAAGTACTTCTGTGAAGACAAATGTAAAAGACCCATGAATACTTCAGTTTAGTAAGCAGTAGATCTGAACTGTAATGTTTATTTGTCATACTTACTGCTTTTTATATTTCTTTGAAGAAGCAGTTAATTTTGTATCTTACCATTTTTAATGATACCCTGTGGGCTACTATTTTATATTTCTTTTTTCTTATATGTTAGTGATATACTAGAGGGGAAAAAAGATGAGAGAAGAAGTAGGATTTCTTTGGAGTGTAAGGAATGTACATAGAGAGGAAATAAAGTCGAGGGGTGATCATCACAATGATACTGGAAGAGGAGAGCAATAGTACTGTCTGGATGGGGAGTGTAAGAGTCAAGATGCAAGTATGTGGCAAGTAGAGAAGAATGGAGAGAAGTTGACAGAGGAAGGCTGGCAAGACGGGGTTTTTGAGAATGAAGATGAGGAAATTGGTAGGGCTGCCCTACAGATTCTGTGAGGGCTGATGAGGAAAGGGTTACTGTGGAGAGAGATGGCATGAGAGGAGTTTTGAAAGAGGAGATTTAGTAAGAACATAGGAATGGGAGGCATGCAGGAGTTCAAAGGCTGGGTGGAAAGGTTATCAGTCATGAGGTGCATTTACCAGTGTTGCTTCCACTTATTCTCTGCCTGCTCTGTCTCCTCTCTCGCTTTCAGATCTTTAGAGCTGCACATCTTGTACAGCTACTTTTATAAGCTTTTTGAACATAATGATGGTTCAGAATGGTGAAATTTCTGACTGGAGGGGGTGGATTCAGTTGACATTGAAAGTTCAAATAAAAAGAAATCACCACAGCAAGTAAACTAGAAAATGACATATGTTGTTCCAACACTGGTTTTATCCTCAGTTCATGGTATCATCATTTTCTGTGGTAGCAGGCTGTCGTCTTTAGGCCCTGAAATTTTTTCTTTTGTCTCATCCAGGAGATATTTATAAACATTCTCCTAAAAGCTTTTAAATACCAGAAATGACCATGTTCTTGAAACAATGTAGTTCAGTCTACGTCTCAGGTGCGTTCTGCAGGTCAAGCAAGATCATTGACCATCACAACATTTTATTAAATGTGTCAGATTAGAACATTTTTTTCATTTTGATGGGAATGAGATTGAGTCTATTCTATAGGTTAGGAAGGCATTACAGCTTTAGACAGTGCGAATTAACTGTAAGAGGAAACTGAATGCAATTAATGCTCCGTCAAAGTAGTTTTCCTACAGTTGAATATACAATTGGTCGAAAAACTTCCTGGGCTCAGTATCCCAACAAAGACTGAAAAGTATAAAATAGTTTATTCTGTTGTACTTGCTAATATTTGTAGGAAATAAATGTTGGAGAAGCATTTGGATCAGTCTTTCCCACATACTTGTTGCTTCAGAACTTCTGATTCACTACTTTACACATATTTCTTTTCTGTTACATAAAAGAGCTATGGAAAAGAACAGATAAATCCATTGAGGCAATTAATTTATGATGGAATTTTACTAAAAAGGTTCCTGGAAACCAAAAATATGAGTTTCAATAAGGGGCAATAAAGCAAAAATACTTCAGTGAATTTTAAGTAATGATTTCAAGACAGTCATAATACTTCATTGAGTCCATCTCTTTAAAATTTTGGCAAAGATTAATTCCTTGAAAGTATATTCTACTTAAGAACATGTCATAGCTATCATAGTGGAAGATTAATCTTTTATTATAAAACATATCTTCATTAAGGTAAAAGAAGGGCAGGAAAACTGATTTGCTCTGTAAACATTTGTATGTATAAAAGATTAAAAAACAGATTAGGAGCTGTACTGGAAGCAACGTCAATTTACTTTGGGATCTGGTTAGTTTGCTTGACATTGGTATTTTCCATTAGCTTTAATTCTACTGCTGTGTTATAATAATACATAAAATCAAGGATCATTTCAAGATAATAAAGAAAATGGATGCTTTTTTGAAACACTTGTGATTGCATGTAAATGATAAACTGCATACATATCATGCATACAACTTTGTTTCCTTGTGTCTGTGCAATTCTGTCTTTTCAGTGTATGATATTTGGGACTTTGACCACTATAGAAAATGATGAAAGCTTTTCATTCTAATTGACACCACTCCCTGTTTAAGTTTTCCAGGTGATTTTGCACTGGTAAAATTATGTTCTGTCGTTTGAAACCACACTCACTGTACTATGATCCTGAAGTTTCACTTCCTGCTTTTCTTCACCAAAAGTGAAAAAAGTCTCACATTTGCCTTGTGAGTGCTGCAGAAGCATGGTTCTTTCATTGTTCTTGTTTCACTGTATTTTATCCCATTGTCATTCTGTGAGGATGTCAGCACCCTTCCCATTAAAAGAAGACAAAAATATCAAACAAAAAGCATTACGCTAATCTTAACCAAATATTTCCTTTAAAGGAAATTGAAATCTGCTACTGTGTTATGGCAGACAGAGTTACAGTTAGGGACAGTTGCTACATTGTATGGACAGCAGTACAGAATCTCTTTTGAGGTGGTTTTATATTGAACTGTGTCATGGTCGATACAGAGTAAAAGACAGCCTGTAGCAGATTTGGCACTGAGGTGTATTAAAGAACCAACAATATTAGAATTTTACCCTAGCTGATTATTGCATACACTTACTCGCTTGCTTCCCCTGCAGAATCACAATCAGTCTCAATTTCCTAGTGGGAAGATTACTGCTAAACTGGGAAGGGTGGGCAGAAAGTCATGCCAGTTCATGCTGTGCAACTGTTTGCAGTTACCAGTCTCAGGCATCACCAGTCAGTCCCTGTACATCCACCAGCATTGCTGTCAATGGATCCAGACATTTCCAGGGTCTTCACCATTCCAGCCTGTTTTTCTCTGCCTGAATAGTTTATAGGCAGAAGCACAGTACAAGATCAGCCTCCTAACCCGTGGTTCTGCCTGTTGTCTCTTTAGTAACTGGAGAATAAAGTACATGCCACCTCTGTTCAGTCCAGGTGTTATCAAAATTTACAACTAACCCCTACTGCTTGTAGCTACCAAGTAACAAGTTTATGCTAGAGAGTTGAAAAATAGTTTGGAACAGGAGTACACATACATACACACACCTGTAAGTGGTAGCATTCACAATCTTAGTTATTTTTCACCTGTTAAAATCCCTGGCTTGGGTGATTCTAATTTAATACCCCTATGCTTTTTAAAGATCAACCCCACTTTCTCAGTCAAGAGACTGTCTCTAAACATTGATGGACAGCACAAAAATGATTCCCCCCCCCCCATTTGAGGAGTGAAGTAAATGATCTGATTCAGTTTGATAAAACTGAAATCATGTAAGACATTTCACCTCTTGTAGTTATTTTGTCTAAAAGCTGATCATCTGTCTGACATAATCTGGGACTATATTGCATATACTTCCTAGAAAGATTTTTGTTTCTCAAACCCATGCTAATAGAAAGTCATATATTGAAACATTGCTCCTATGGAAGGCTGTTGGATTAGAAGATAAAGGAAGAGAGATGAAAAAAAGCAGGAAAAAAAGTAATATAATTTTGTATATTTAACAGATTATGAGGATGTATCCTGCCTGTATGCAGTTCTGTTCAGCATAGAAATAATTAGGATTAATGTTGTTTGGAAAATGAGACTGTCAACACTGATGTGGCTGATGCTTTGGAGCATAAGTACAAGTTGGTTTCTTTTTGCTCTTCTAAGAGGAAAGTACTATTAGAAGAAAAGCATAATAAAAAACCCATGTATCTGTGTAATGTTACTGAAGGTTTTTTCTAAAGTTTGCTTCAAGTCTGATTTCCTGTGTTTATTGTCTTTTCTCCAAGGGAGATGCATTAGCAAAGCGTGGCTATGTGATGGCGATATTGATTGTGAGGATCAGTCTGATGAGGATAATTGCGAGGGCTATATGTGTGGACCACCAAAATACCCTTGTGCTAATGATACCTCCATCTGCCTACAGCCTGAGAAGCTCTGCAATGGGAGAAGAGATTGTCCTGATGGATCTGATGAAGGCAATCTTTGTGGTACTTGTTTTAGACACATTTTCCTGATTATTCCTGATATCGTCTGTCACAACACTTCCTGTTGAAAAAATAGTTCTCATGTTAATGTTACTGAAATTTTATCACTATATACTGGATACCGTATAGGGCCAAGCTTGGTTTTTAACAGTTGTTGTAACTTTCAGATGGTGTGTTATTAGTCAACAGGTATGTCAGCAGTTGTTAATTATTTAGTTTTAAAACGTACCTAGGTATAAACTGAAGGACAAAAATGGGATGTTGGGCAGCACATTTGCATGTCAGACACACTAGGAGCTTGATTCTTTTTTGTCATGATAAAAAAGCCCTAAAAAAACCAAACTTGAAATCTGGACAAAGGACTGTTAGAAGAAGGGCTGAAGGGCGCGTTTTTTTTTTTTTTTTTTTTTTTTAAGTGGGAAGGAAATAATTCTTCTGTAGAAAACTGTTGTGTTTTATACATCTTATCACAAATGAGCAAGACTTTCAGACACTTGCTAGAATTGAACAAAATAACTAAAAGACACAAATAGATTTTAAAAAAAAAAAAGTGAAGCTTATTTTCCAGTGCAATAATGCACCAGTCCGGCCCTCCCATTGATTCCCTGCATATCAATAGTACTATATGGTAAGGAGTAGTTCAGTGCTTTTTTGCTCCAGAGGTCGCAGAATTTCTCACAGACACAATTATCATGCTTTTAATTCAGATGCTTTAATGGTTTCACAAATCACCTTCAATTCATTTAGCAGAGCTTTGCAAATCGTCAGTTACCTGCAGAATATAATGTGAGAGCACTGACACAGAGAATGCAGAAGTAGTGTTCTCTAGTAGCTCTTATTGGAAAAGGAGGAGAAAGAAATCCTGATTTTTACTTTTATTTGTACATGTTTCTTTGATAAGTTGCTTGTGATATAGATACATAGGACTAAGAGTTGGAGCTTTCTCTCTGAAAGCTCAAGTGGCTGGAGGCAAAGGAAGTATTTGGGAAAGTATGGTTATTTCTCTGTGCCTCAGCTTTTGGTTACCATTGAAGATGGTTGAGCTGTAATGGTCTTTGGACTGACTCTGTATAGACATTCTTTAATGAATGAAACAGTATGCATGAAAGTCTGAAAATGTACATACATTGCACATCTGCCCTGCTAAAATCTTCAAAGGTTGCAGTAAAGCTACCATGCTGAATACTTGCAAATTAGATATTTTTAAAATTAAATATAGAAAGCTGTTTAACAAATGGAAAAGTCAGTCTGTGCTTCTTAGAGGCCTTTTAATGTGTTTTAGTTGACCTGGTGACTTTAAGTGACAGCCCTTGCAGCCCTTAATGTTTTTTTTTTTTTTGATGTTATTTCAGATGAATGTTCACTTAACAATGGTGGATGTAGCCATCAATGTTCTGTGGTTCCTGGAGGAAGAATTGTGTGCTCCTGCCCTGCAGGATTCAGTCTTAATATAGACAACAAAACTTGTGAGATTATGGATTACTGTACCAAGCATCTTAAGTGTAGTCAAGTATGTGAACAGCATAAAAATACTGTCAAGTGCTCATGTTACGAAGGCTGGAAGCTCAGTAAGGATGGAGAAAATTGCGTTAGTTCTGGTAAGCTGAAATTCAGTGTATTTTCAATATTCCAGATGTTAATAGCTGTTATGTGCATTTAGTGAGAGGCTATTTCCTTTTTTTTTAATAAGAAATATGGGTGTGGATTATCTGAATGTGAAGCTGATAGCAATCTGAAGAACTCATTAAAGCTGTCCCTATTCTTGATGCAGGATGAAGGGGTATTGCAATATTAGTTTGATGCTTATAGGACTTTCTAAGAATGTTATTACCAAATAACTTCTAAGTTGCTTGAAGTTCTGTACAGTTTTTCATGTATATTTAATATGCAGGGGATATATATATGTGTATATATATATGGAATTACTATGTATTTTGAATAAATGGATCGATCTGTGACATCATTATATTGATCAGTATTCATGAGGGTTCAGAAGTTTAATTTTGAATGTGCATGCACACACATATAGTCAATTATCTGCTGCCTGTTAGTGTTTACAATTTAAGCTACTTTTTCACCTATTACATTCTGGTACTTGTTTTTTTACATCAGTAGGCCTGTTCAGCTCACTAATCAAGAAGAAATCTAACATAAACCAAAACAGGGGAATGCATTCCCTTCATTGTTCACTATTGATATATACTGAAAGCATGCTTTAGAAACTACGTTACGGCTGTCTTTTTCAAGTGCAGTGTTGTGTGTAAAATACAAACATGTATGTGCAATATAAAGTGTCATCACATCTTTACCCCTCACCACCCTGTAGGGAGTTAAAAATAGCACTGATTTTGCTGTCTAGATTTTCAAAATTTCAGTTTAGGATTCTTTGATATTTTTATTCTTTATTATCTTTATTCTTTGATAGTATCTTATAAATTCTGAGTAGAAATAGCTCCCAAACTGTCTATCACTTATTTGGATATTTTATAATTCAATAGCTATGATGATTAAGATATTTTTCTTTTATTCCAGATACTCAGTATTTCCTTAGATGATTCACATGAAAAAATTCTGAATCACTAAGCCACAACTAAAAGCCTAAGTTTCCTATTGCTAGTCACCTGGAAGAATTTGGTAGTTAGCAGCCAACTTAATGGTCCATGTTTCAGAAAAGGCAAATTCTAATCTTTCTACCTTGACAATGTTTGAGCTAATTTACACACCTTTTTAGATCTTCATTACAGTAGTAATGAAGCCTATAACTTGCTTATGGCCAAAATATCAATTGGATATAATAAAAATAATGTTTCTCTTTGCAAAACAATGAATAATGAAAATTTAGATTTATATCATGGATGTTCTCTTAAACACCTTTTAGCAAATGCTCGTGAATTGCACATCTTGCCTTTGAGCTATTTTTTAATTCATTTAGAATGTGGTTTACATTCATCAGGCTGGAATAACTGTTGTTATAATTTCCAGAATGATCTCCAAATTGAGTCTTCGTGTCTCCGTAATTGTTACTATTGTATGTAATAGTTACTACTACAGTATGAGATCAGGAATGTATGTTGTTCAGATGTTACTGAGCTATGCTGATAGTCGACTCTCAAATCATGCTTCACTGGCATATTACTGTGGTTCTGTATATTTGAACTTTATTTTATTGCTGTTAAAATTCTAATTTTATGACACTGCTTTAGTCTTATTCTCATTGACTTTTGATCAATCTGATTTGTTTTATTATGGACATTTCCAGTAATTCAAAAAGAGCATTCTTACTGGGTCACAGAAATAAAAGGATTAAAAGCATTTAAGACCGTGTTAGTAACTTGGTTGAGGAAAGCTTGAAAGAAATTTTAAATTAAAGCAAATAGAAATGACCAGTATTTAGAAGCTAAGGGAAAAAAACCCAAAGTGAAATATACTCACTTGTGCTGAAAAATAAGAAAAGTGAGACTACAGTTTCTCAGGTTTTTTAAGCCCTATTTCTGCTTAGTGTTTACTGATGTTGGTGAGAATCTGAAGTTACAAATTGATTTTTACAGATTTTCTCAAAGAATGTAGTATTAAATATATGATTTGAGATCAGTGATGTCAGCTGCTATCAAGAAAAACAATACCTTTCTTTACAAACTGTAAAGATACTTTCCTAATTTCATCAAAGCTGCAACAAAATTATTCCATATTAAATATGACATATGCTTTTATAGTCATTAATAATCTTGGACCCTTTCAGTTTATTTCACTTGAAGGTCATGATAAGTACTCTGAAGGACAGATTCTCTGATACTTTAGTTGTTGACTGGGTGAACAGCATTTTAGTAAAGCAAGCACAATTTTGGTCTCATTTGTGAATCTGATAGCCTCAAAATGTCCATACCATTTATGCCTCTGTGCATGAGATATTAAATGAACATAAAATAAAGAAAAAAGCTTTCATATAATACTGTTACAAGTAGAGTTCAAAGTGATCTTGCAAAGATAAACAGTCCCTCAAATGCCAAACTACTTCTTCAATAATACCAGTTGGTATAAAGTAATTCTTAGAATAGCCATAGTGATTTAAAATGCCTTGAACCGGGAGTATGTGTGTATTATATTAGAGAAGTAACTAATAATCCTTTCCCAGGAGAAAAAAATTACTCAGACAAAAATTATTACCTTGCTTTTAGCTACCTTTTTTTTGCTATCTAAAATAGCACTTGCCTATATACAGTCAAACATTTCATTAGTACACAGCAATAGCATGTAAAGTTAGTATGCAGCACTTCAGTTTTTCAGAATAAAGACATTTACTTGAGTGTCCATCAGAAATCTAATGGGAATATGAACACTTAAAATGCAGTAATGTATGTGATTGGGGGGGGGGGAGGGGGGGTGTTGGAAGACATATCAGAATCAAATAGTTTCTTTGCGAGAAGAATCTAATGAATTACCAGAGAAATAGAATGAGTTGTGGAATTATAAGTATATAGAAATAAATGGCTTGAACTGAGCAGTTCTTTTTAGTTTCTTTTTCAATGCCTTTCTCTTAGTTTCCCGTTTTCCCTCATTTCTGCTTATGTTCTCTTCATCTCTTGAGGGTTTTAAGTGATGTTGTGTTTTTCTCCTTCAGAGTTTCTTCACTTTCCATATCTCTTGTTTTCATCTACTTTGCTTTTTGCTGTTCTGGCATGTGTATTGTTATATTACTGACTTCCAAAAGCCTGAATGTTTCGTTCATGTTTAAATTTATATTGATTGAACTAAAAGTATGGTACAGAGCTCCATTATTCAGATAGAAAGTCAATATAAATTATATATTTTCATACTCTTCTTCCTAGTTTCTCTTGGAACTTATTTCAAAATAAGTTGTGCTGATATATTGCACTGAATTCTTTTAGGTGATAATAAGCATACAGAAAAAAATCCGTTTTTGAAAGATATTTAAATTTCATGTTTACATTCAGCCTTTCAGAATTTGGTATAATAAAAGTTAGATAAACTCAGAAACATATAGCTTAGTATAGATTTAATTAAAAAATTACTGTCAACCTTTTATAAACTGTGGGAACTCTGTTATATCACTAGATATATATGTTTGGAAAAGAGAATGATGTGTCTGTAAGTTTGATCTGTCTAGCTGGTTTTAAATTCAATTATGTTATAATTTCCAGATAGCTTTCAATACAAAAATGGAGGGTGCATGTGGGGAGGATAGTCCAATCCCCTCTGAGCAATGTCAAACTTCTAATGAAGTTTTTTTTTCAGACTCTTTATGGAGTTATCATTTTTCTTTGAGGTAAATTTCATAAAAGCACAGTGTAGGTTGCTTGCTGTCCTGCTACTGTTACAGTAAGCTTCAATGAAACAATAAGCTGCAGGTAGCATTTTTCCCAAGAAAGAATTTTCAATTAAAACCACTGGAAAAGGTGAAGCATTATTATTTCCATACAGTCTTTTTTGAGTGTATTGTTTAGGCAGTTTTCTTCTATGAGAATTTTTTTGTACAACTGTTAATGTAGTTCATGCTTTGTGTTCATATCATGTATATTATGCACTTACCTATATGGCAAAAAAAAAACGTTTGGAGCAGTCATGAATTCAGAAGGTATAGAAATATATGATTTTTCTCTAATAAATTGTTATCAATTACTTTCCTTAAAGCTTTAAAGAACGGAATCAATAACCACTACACTAAAATGAGTTAAGGTGAGATTTTATGAAAATACTCTTAATCAGTTGGTAAATTAAAGAGTATTTGCCCTGAATTTTGAGAAGAGGAATCAAGTGGGAAAATAACATCAAATTTTTGTTTTATAGGGTGATGGAAGCATAACATTAAATAAAATTGATCTGATTCAGTCTGAAAATTCTAGTTTACTGTAATATAGCTCATTTTCTAGTCATTGAAGGTTGGAAGGAAGATCAAAGGCTATCTAATACTGATGTTGTTTATCTGCTTTCAAAGACCTTTAAGATACCTTCAGTGGTGAACTTCAGGTTTCCCAGGGGTGAGATGTTTCAGTGCCTCACTCACCTTAAGACTTTTTTTTTCTAGTCTTTCTGAGTCTTCCTGCTCCAGTTTAAGCCTTTAATCCTTGGCCTACTTGTTATTTATATAAAACCCAAGATTTTTCCTATTTTCAATTCATCAGCCTTTTATGTCTTTGGAGAATTTTATGTGCTTCCACTCATCATTTTACTCCATTGCTTTTTAGACTAAGCAATTCCAGATTGTTCATTCTTTCATTTCAGGCCATGCTTTCTTGACTTCTTAAAACACTTGCTGATTTCCTCTTGCATTTCTGTAGTTGATTCACATTCTTCTTTATGAGCTGTGCTCAGAACAGGGTACAGTATTGTAGTCTTTCTTCACCAAAGCTTAGGGGGAGGGAGTGGAAGGGTTATGTCATATTTATTTCAAGTGCAAACCTTGCATTGACCTTATTTACAGTGGCATGCCATTGTTGATCTAATTTTCTAGATTCTTTCCCACAGATCTGGTATCCCATCAGTTATATACTCAAATTTTATGCAGCTTATTATCCTTGAAATGTGGTACTTACTACACATACAATAATTGGGGGGGTCAAGCAGTAATAAGTGAAATTCTAGACTCCAGTCATCCAGGCTGTGGTGATTGATTGCTACATTATGTAAAGCAGAGTGGTGGCTGGGCTCTGGCTCACAACTCACCAGGCCATAATTACTGCTATCCATTTGGCTCTATTTAAATATCCTTATCATAGAGGAACCTATGGAAAACTGGTTTCCATCTGCTTTCTGAATTCTTTCCAGAGAAATTCTGCACTGTGATGCAGTGTCTCTTGTTTGTTGCAATATCAATCATTTTTTTGTTTTATGTAGTATCACATCTGTGACTTGACTGTCTATCAGCCACAATAACCAAGGATCTGAATCTGCATCTTTGCATTGTTATGGGAAGGGTAAGAAAGAGGAGGGGGGAAAAGCAGCACATGACCTGCTCATTTAAACCAAAATGTTCAAATAAACAAAATAGTGTTCCTTTACCTACACATATTTTCTTACCCATCTCTTGTTGTTGATATACATGCTTAAGTGTTGTACCTTAAATTTGTCAAGATCTCATTGAACTCTAATCCTTTTCATCAGTGTATTTGATAATTTGCACCGTAGGTTATGTAGCTTAAGCTAGACTTCCTCTACTTTGAATGAAAAAAACCCATCCAACATAGAACAGATTTATTAGGTTTCTTTTTTTCCATTGTGGTGTTAATTACTTAGAAACATAAAAGAAGCTACTGGTGATGTCCATCGTGTGTGTTCTTATGCGTTGGAGTTGCCTAAAAACCAGTATGTCAGTAGCCTGTGGTTTCCTGCATAATAGCTGCCAATTTATCAGAAATTGGGAAGTGCTATTAAAGTGTTTCTCAGGTTCAGATAGCTGGTACTTGTGAAATAGCTACTAAAGTCAGTGATCTTGTTCTTCATTAAATTAATTAACTACTGCATAGCTTTGAAAAATTGGCTTTGCAGAAAGTCATTCTGGCTGTAACAAATAGGAGGATCGTTTGGAAAATCCAAGCCAGGTTATGAACCAGTACTTCAAGGGCAGAGACATAGCTCTACTGAGGTACCTGATTAACTTAACACATCTGTCGTGGTTTAACCCCAGCCAGCAACTAAGCACCATCCAGCCGCTCGCTCACTCCTACCCCTACCCCCAGTGGGATGGGTGAGAGAACTGGAAAAAAAAAAAAAGGTAAAACTTGTGGTTTAAGAACAGTTTAATAGAACAGAGAGGAAGAAAATAATAATGATAATAACAACAATAGTAAAACGACAATAATAATAATAAAAGGACTGGAATACACCAAAACAAGTGATGCACAATGCAATTGCTCACCACTTGCCAACCGATGCCCAGTTAGTCCCTGAGCAGTGATCCACCCAGGCCAACTCCCCCCAGTTTATATACTGGGCATGATGTCACATGGTCTGGAATACCCCACTGGCCAGTTTGGGTCAGCTGCCCTGGCTGTGTCCCTTCCCAATTTCTTGTGCCCCTCCAGCCTTCTCGCTGGCTGGGCATGAGAAGCTGAAAAACCCTTGACTTAGTCTAAACAATACTTAGCAACAACGGAAAACATCAGTGTGTTATCAGCTTTCTTCTCATACTGAACCCAAAACATAACACTATACCAGCTACTAGGAAGACAATGAACTCTATCCCAGCTGAAACCAGGACAACATCATAATTTAATCTGTATGTGCAATGGTTATCAAGAGAAGAACATGAAATGAATCTTTTTGAAAAGAAGTATATAAGCATCTTTCTATTTGGTGATAATTTGTACAACTTTGAATATTTTAGAAGAATATTTTAGAAGAACAATGCAATATTGCCTATTGCCACAAGCTGCCAATAGTCTGTCTGTTATATAAAATGGAGGTTTAATTGTATGGAAAACAACAACCCCAGTATCATTTGTGTTTCACTCTAGGAGAAACAACTGGGAAAAAAAAAAGCGCAAGCTACTTTCCCACAGAAAAGGATTGGTGTGAAAAACTTTCTTTACTAAAGCGGATATACGAATTCAACAGTTTACATAATCCAATTCTTGTCTTTCTTCTTTGTTTTACTAACACAGCTACTTGTTTGAAAAAATGTTCCTAATCTAAAATATGTAAGAACTGTAACGAAAAACCAGTTTTATAGTATGGTTGACCTGTGCAGAGGGCGTTTACAGATATTTATGTATCATTTGATATAAACTCACAGACACAAATAAACTAGCATTAATTGAATAACAAAGGAAGGAGAACTTTAGTGGTAGTGATGGGGTGTATCAATAAGCATATAAAATGTTCATTTCCTTGCTTTGTAGTTTGGGGTGAAGGTTTTGGGTTTTTTTTAAGCACTTCTATTGAAAACACAAGGTATGTTATAGATATTCAAAAGTTACATTATATATATTTTATTAAATTGTTTCACCTCACTGGCATTTGAAACAATATACAATTTAATGGATTAATTTTTCTGAAACTTTTGAGAAAACAGATTTCAATTTTGATAACATGACTTTTTAAAGCTCTTAAGTATGGACTCCTTGTGGTGGAGCTACAAAACATGGTTCAGTAGTAGAGTTTGATATTCCTGAATTTAATGTTTAATATCTCTAGTTGTGATCAAAGATAATGCTAGAAGGGAGAAGTGAGAAGTCTCCGGGACTGAAAATGTATTTGAAAGACTCCTTATCAGAAGATGAATTGTTTTAATCACCTGTTTCTCCTGATAAAGTATTCTGTTGTTCTTATTCCACTTGTTATTTATATCAATATGTAACAATATCTTCTTTATTATCCTTTTGAAATGTATAATCTTCTGCTTCCAGATCCATTTGAGGCTTTCATAATTTTTTCTATTCGACATGAGATCAGAAAAATTGATCTTCACAAACGTGACTACAGCCTTTTAGTTCCTGGTTTAAGAAATACAATAGCACTTGATTTTCATTTCAGTCAGAGTTTACTGTACTGGACAGATGTGGTAGAAGACAAAATTTACAGAGGCAAGCTCTCTGATACTGGAGGTATGAATTTAATCTTTAATTTCTTAACAGTAAGAACAACTGCAGTTACAGGGTGTTAGACCTGGTAAATCGTAACTGAGCTACCATTCACAGAAGCAGAATTTATGATGGCATTCTGCCTTTAAAAAGGTGTGTACCTAGATTGTACTTGATGTAGAGCTGGAAGAAGACTTTTTGTTATAAAAGTTTCCTTTTGCAGTAGGTTATAGGGGGAAGAAAAAGGCAAATGCAAAGGGCTGATATTTCTTCCTGGTCCAATGAGTGCAATATTGATTTTTTTTTTTTTTTCATTTTTTGTAATTTACCTTCACCTTATTAAAAAAGTATAAGAATTTACCAGGTGTCTGATAAATTATCTGCTCTCACTAGGTGGAAGATTTTGCTTCATAATTTTATAGCATTCTGAAAGACTGGTTCTTTGCCCTGGTGACATAGTTATGGCCTATAACTCAATACAATACAAAGGTGTTTCTACAAAATGTTCTTTGTTGAAGTGGATGTTCAGGTGCTTTCATTCCTGCATGAGCTAACAGGCATAAGCATGTTTAACTTGCTTCCGCCAAAGTTCACGTATGCATTCGTGCCTATGTTCTCTGGCATGTTTGGGTATTGTTTTCTGGGTTTTTTTCTTCTCCTTAGTAGATGGTATTTGTGGGTATTTTTATATCCACAGATGCAGACCAGGAAAGAAATCCTACACTGCTAAGTATATAAAGACAACCAAAGACTTGCTACTTTTCATTAATGGTTGTGGTGTTTGTATGAAACCAGTAAGGTAGTCTGTTGTCATCACGCTGTATTATAATCTCACTGTACCAGAACCCAAGTGACTTCTGTGTTGTATTAAAGAAAAAAATTATTTACTCCCTCAGTCTTGCAGCTGTCAAGAACTGGCTTGCAACTGCAAAAAGCACTGTGCCTTCCTGGAAGTCCTGAGGGCTAACAGAGTGCTTCTGTAGTTGGCCTTTGTGTGAAAAAATTTGAGACCCTCCAGAGGAAGTGCTTGGTAGGGAAGAGCTGTTAGTAGACAGTGACAGTATGAATTGTGCGTGTGAATTCGAAGGACCAAAGTAAGGCTATTTATTTTAGAGCTTTTCAAAATATGTAGTCCAAACAATGTTCTCCCTGCCGTTACTGTCTTCATCAGAATCTTTCAGTTTTCTCTTTTTCTGATTGAGAAAGAACTGAAATAGAGCTGCATGAATTTCGTCTAATATGTCTAGTCAGTGGGAGGTGAAGCATGAGCAAGTCCTTCACAGATGCTGCAAAAGAGGTCGCTGGTAATAGGGCACATGTATGTCTCCTATGTTACTCTGTATGTGATCTCTGACCTTTATTGAAGGTTTCAGAGCTTTACTTACTAAAGCATCAGAGAACTAAAAATTTCTATTACTGTGGAATTAAGTTTATATGTATACTGCCAGAAGTGTACTTATTTACAGCAGTCTATCACATTTGTAAAGAAAAAATGTCACGTGGAACAGCGTAATCATCCATCAGATTAATCAAGAATTCACTCCAAGAGCATATGATAGACTTGTATGTCCATGTTCACTATATCAGACTCTATATTAGTTCTTTAAGATTCTGTCTTTTATTCCCCCCTCCCTTCTTTTCTTTTTAAGGTGTTAGTGCCATTGAGGTGGTAGTACAACATGGCCTGGCCACACCTGAAGGTCTTACTGTAGATTGGATTGCAGGAAACATATACTGGATAGACAGCAATTTGGACCAAATCGAAGTAGCAAAACTAGATGGCACTTTGAGAACAACATTAATAGCAGGAGCTATGGAACATCCAAGGGCTATTGCTTTGGATCCCAGATATGGGTAATTGTAAAAAGATAAATTTTTCTTGTTGCAGAGATAGATGTTTAACTATGAGATTGTTTGATCTCCTCTTTTTTTGCTGTGAGTTCCTAACTTATCTTTAATAGTTCTTGAAAGTATATTTTGCATGAAATACAATCCCTTATTAGTGTGTTTTGCCCCAATGAAAAGGGTTAAGAAAAGGTAAGTCGCAAGATACAGGGATCTATTTGTTGGCAAATTACTTCCCTTGCTATGTGATTGTTTCATTTACTTTTTTAGTGTGGATGATAGTAACTGGAGACTTTGGTCTAACCTTCCTGCGTGGTTAATGGACACATTTAGGTATTGCCAAGGTGATTCATCTCACTTGGAGACTGATTTTTTTGGTGGGGCTATAAAGGTGTAGCTTAGATGTTACTGGAAGACTAAAAGTTGAGTGAGGTAAATCGCACCTTTTGTGTTTAGTTCTCCATCTTTAAAGTGGAGATAATGCTTGCTGACTTCTGTCAGTATTTTTTGTACCTATTCATAAGGGATATTTTATAAACTGGAATATTATTAAACATGAGCAACTGAGTGTAGTATATTCAGCCTATTACCATAAACATGTATTTTATCTAATGCCTGTCATAACTAAATGTTTCTAATAAACATCAGAATGTTTCCATAATAGCAAAGAAAATATTAATTAAAACAGGCCAAAATTTGATTTTTTTAAAAAGTATGTTTAAATTAAAATGCTGCCTAATTTTGGTAATATGCTAGCACAATACAAACTTTTAGCAATCATCAAACATATAAATGTATTTCACAATTCCATTTTAAAATCTTCACAGTAAAAAAACCCACCAACAATAAAACTTTTCTTAGGATATTTTTGCTTCCTTTTAAAATTAGCCTCTCATTTTTTGGCAGAGCAAAAATGATGCATACATGCCACTTATATTAAAATTTAAGTCAATAGACTTAAGTAGTATAAGGGAAGTAAAACTGTTTATGGAACCCTTAACTCCCTGTTGAGCCAGGTGTCACTTCTGATTCTGTGTTGAAGTTCAGTCTACTACTACAAAAAATCTTATGATTCTTGGAGTTAGAGCAGTGTTTTGAGGCTATATGAAATTGCAAACTCATTACAGAAACCTCATTACCTGATATTATGTGTAGCTGGATCCTCTTAGAGAGGCCAAAAGGTAATGGTCAATAGCTACATCCTCTTCTCATAATTATTGTTCTTTAAGAGAGAAATAAAAAACCAAACACAAATTAAATGGGGACAAAAATAATATAAATTACAATGAGTTTGCAGAGTCATAATATTTGTTTAGGAACTTGCTATGGTCTGTCATGTCTTCACTGAATGTTTATTTCAGAAACACAGCTGTGGACATAAAAATAAAAATAGATAAAGGTCCCAGATTCTGGGACCTGAGGTCCCTCTGGGACCTGAATTCTGAATTGGGAAGTACATGCTTTAATGAGTAAAGATGCTGCCCTCTCAATTCAGATGCTAGAAAGCTTATTTACAGAGCGCATTGCTTATCTATAGAGATCTTTAAAGAGGCATCCTGTTGGCAGAAGAATTGGCAGATAAGTTGTTTAAATTAAATGGTTGGGAGGAAAAAAATAAATCAAATCACCACTCTTCCTGAAACTGAAGTCTTAATCTGCTTTTTGAAAAGCTAGAAGCGATTGTATGCTACATTTTGTTAGAAGTGAGGAAAGAATAAAATCTTTGAACACAGATGGGAACAGCTCCTCAATCTTTTCACAAATAAATATGAATAAACAAACACTGATGATTCAAAGTAGATGGTTGTGTTAGGATTGCACAAATCCTGTATCCCAATGGAGGCACGGCTGCCGTAGCTCCATTCCAACCTGCAGTGAGGCTGAGCGTGTATTCTCAGTCCACACACACAGACACACATATAAATAAATTTATATACATAAACACATGTGTGGTAGGTCTACAGGCAGAAACTCAGCTCTGAGGCAAACAAGCAGCACAAATGCTCTCATCCCCTTAAGGATCCTGGCTGTTAAGGATGAAGGTCTTTTAGTAAGCAACATATATGTATGTATAATGTGGATTCCTCCAGTAGCTGGGTTTAGACAGTCAGCATACCCAGTGGCTTGCCCTGGGATCACGGGGCTGCCGAGCTGCTGGCTCCAGGACGCATGAGCCCCCAAGGCCGCAGCCCCACACCAGCTGCTGGTGAGGATCCCATCACACACGCACTGCTGTAGCTGCGCCTAGGCGCCCAGTCCCACCCAGTCTATCCAGTAGCTAGCCCTGGATCCTTACTGTCCCCAGCTGCCTCTCGCAAAGAGGTGCACACAACTCACACACGTACAAATGGGCGTCTGAGGCCCCAGACCTCACAGTCTCTCTGCCAGTTGGCCTGCCCCCCCGCTCCCTCTGGTAGCCAACTCGCCCAGGTGCCTTGCTCCCAGAGACGCACGCGTACATCTGGCTGCCACGCCACATAACGTACTCACAACTCAGTCTGGCTTCACCTTTGCCAGCGATCACACTGACATGCACACCTTCACTTGCTCCAGTTGCCGGCACCCTGGACGTACAGGCCGGGTGACCTGTTTTCTGGCTCCAGCTGCTGGCACACAGCTGTCGATACACACAGCGCACGCACGGAGAAGAGACCCTTATCCAGAGAGAGAGAAGTGGCATTTGGTAGAAAGACAGGCCTTTTTATACCCTTATCCCTTATTATTTAAATATAGCGTGCACTACTGTTCACAGGCACTAAATGGAGAGGCCTTATTAGGATATATGTTCAGGGCTGAAGCTGTCTGAGGTTACTTGTCAAGAGTTTTGCTGCAGTCTGACTCTCTGCAATTAGGTCTTTACAACTAATAAAAGTTTTCATATGAAAGGTGTTCCTTTCCTTTAACAAACAAACAAAAAGTTTGCGTGTGGTTGAAAACTTAATAAGGTAAGAACAGCTGGAGTGTATTTTTGGCCTTTTGGTGACACTGCTTCTGTTACTTAATAAGAAACTTCTTTGGTTATACAGGTGAAAGCTCTCCTTCCTGGAAAAAAATTGGAGATAGTACAGAACTGAGAGAGCCTACCATACAACACATCTTTTCAATTTTCTTACCAAGACTAATCTGTATAAAAATCGTTAGTGACATACCAAAATCTAGGGGTCTTCATTGGAACCCTCTTAATAATGAATGGAAATCTCTAGTTTAGCCTGTTCCTTAATCCCTGCTACCTCAAATCACCTTTCTTCCCTTTCTCCCCTCCCCATCCTCCTCATCTATGGATTGCTTTCAAAGGCTCTCATTATATTTTTTTTTTTTAATGAGCTGGGTTTCTAATTATAGAAGGAAGACAAGATGAGCTGTTACTTGTATTAATGGACATGAAAAAAGGAACACTGTTAAACTTGTAGTTTTTAAAAAACTTTTTGAGTTTCATGATTGCTCTAACACTAAGCATTAAATATTGCCTCCATGTTACCAGGAATTTATATAGTTAGCTAAATTAATCTATTTTTACTCCTTTCATTTAAAACATATGAATTTTTGAACTTTTTTTCTAACTATTGTCTTATTGAACTATTTCAGTTTATTCTCATGGTTTAATATTTTCTTATATCTCTTTTCTTTTTCTTTTCCTCTCACCAGAATTCTGTTTTGGACAGACTGGGATGCAAATTTTCCTCGCATTGAATCCGCTTCCATGAGCGGTGCGGAAAGAAAGATCATATATAAAGATATGGATACTGGAGCCTGGCCTAATGGCCTTACTGTAGATCACTTTGAAAAAAGAATAGTATGGACAGATGCCAGGTAAAGTCATAACAGTATTCTTATCAGTTCATAAATCTTTATTCTTACATACAGAAATGTGAACTACATTGTAAGCAGAATGTAGCTATGTACATTATGTGCATAAAGAGTCTTGTGTGCAAATGTATAGTATGTACATTTCTTTTAATTGCATTACTATTATACATAATGTCTTCATGGTCTGTACCAGCAGACCTCAATGGCCCTGAGCAGGCTTCTCGGGCACCTTCCCCGACACACCCTGCCCGTGGTCCCAGGAGCCCATTTCAGCTCAGCCCTGGAGCTCGACCACTGGAGCACCAGTCTCCAGCCCAGCCGCAGCGCTGCCTGGCAATGAGCCCATTGGTCCAGACCCCAACCCACAGGGTGGCTTCCTGGCCTGACCCTGTCTTGTCACCACAAACTTTTCTGGCAATTTGGACTCTTGGCTGAACCTGGCTGCCACCCCCTGGGCCCTGCTCTGCTCACCTCACTTGGCGGCAGTGGGATGTGGCCCTGGACAGTGAAGCCTCTGCCTTGCCAGCTCTGGTATCATCTGTGGCTCCTGGCTCCCTGTGCCTTAGAGAGCAGTTGCCCATTTGTCCCTCCCTGACAAAGCTGTTTCACTTTTTTTTCCGTAGTTTCGTCTAATGGAAACTGATTACTTGCTGTTTTTTCACAGCATGGAGGTAAATTTGAATTTAAAAACGGTATACAAGCAAACCAATATTTCATATCCCTAATTAAATTAATAATATGAACTAAACCATCTCTGATGTTAATGATTGCACTGTAAACATTCTTTGGTCTTAACTGGTATGTAAGAGTAAGGCTTTATACATTTTGAACCAATGTCAAAATGGTTGTATGATTTTTATTTTATTTTTATGTAATCTTAAATTTGGGGTTATCTTGTAGATCGGATGCCATTTATTCTGCATTATATGATGGAACCAGCATGATAGAGATTATACGGGGTCATGAATATCTTTCTCACCCTTTCGCTGTTTCTTTGTATGGGAGTGAAGTATATTGGACAGATTGGCGGACCAATACACTTGCAAAAGCCAATAAATGGACTGGCCAAAATGTCAGTGTAATACAAAAAACAAGTGCTCAGCCATTTGATCTTCAGATATATCATCCAAGTCGTCAACCACAAGGTGACTATTTATAGAATAATTAATTATTATTCCTGTGAGGGGAAAAAAGTGTTCTTTTTATATACAAATATCTGTATATGAATTTGCCTTGAACTGACAATTCTTAATTAAATGTCATGTTCAGCACTAGTGTTCCTTGGGTGCTAATAGAGTCTTTATTCAAACCAGAAGCTTCATGGGATCAGTGTCTGTGATTATTACCCATCTGGACTCTTGTTCTTGATCTGTTACAAATATAGTGCAGAACCATATTTATTTAAAGGGCTTCCAACTTATTTTTTTAACTGGAGTAACTAGTCTGACACAAGTAAACATAATAGCGCTAGCTGTCTTTCTCTTGCTTCTCTCCAGAGCAAGATGAACTTTTCTGTGAAATGAATGGTGTATACAATTGTTAGTTTTAAATATTCACTTTGTGCTATAATTCGCCTTAATTTACTCATTCACTTGTCAGTGTCTATTTGCTTCTCAGTCTTCTTGTTCGCTCTTAGGACTGCATAACTTAAGATTCCACCACTGCAGACTGCTACTTTTCTACCGAAACAGCCCCAATTGGGTGTTGTCCATAAACTGACACTTTTCCAAAGCATAGCCTATTCACTTAACAGCTTTTACCTTAAAATAACATTTACAATTTTCAGTTTCAAATTAACACTGTATGTCTTTCATGGGTGAATGAACTCAATCAGCTGGAGGCATGAGTCTGGAGTTTAAAACTTCAAGAAGCAGCAAAACTTATTTTTGTATAACAATCAAAACTGAATGGAAGTTCACAGTATATTCATTAAATAATAGGAAATTCTTTAATTATTTCTTGATACGTTATTTTGTAACTTTAACTTCCCATTTTCATCTTTATAAAGCTTACCTCTTCATGTGTGTATACTTCCATTTCAATTTTTTACTAGCTTTTATAGTATAATATCTATTTATAGCAGAGCAATGCTGTTCAATTATGGTAAGTGCATAGGCTTTGTCATTAGGTAGATAGTCCAACAGTAGTTGTGTATTTAGTAATCTTCAGCTACTATACCTTAAGATAAAACTGTATTAATCTTGAAAATAAAAATTGACCAGATTTTATCTATCCGGTTTAATGAAATATTCTATTTAATTCCTAATGAAAAATGCGGGAACCTGCTAAAGAACTTAGCTCCTTGAGACAGATTTACAATGTCTGTCACACAGGTAAAAGGACAAATCATTTTCCTATCATTTCAGCTGAAGCTTCAAATGATTTTATCGCTGAATAGTGAATCTCTCATTCAGATGGTGAATACTTAGTCAAGTAATTCAAGTTACTGATCTCAATGGTCATACGTGTGAAAGTTCATAAGGACCAAGAAAGAAATCACAGAGAAGCCCATTAGTTGCACATCTAGTATTTTTCTAGAGTATAACTATATTTATTACTTCTTTGAGGATTATGAGGATTACAAATACAGAGATTTTATTTAACTGGTGTAAAATTTATTTTCCACTCTAAATTTTCTGGCTTCAGTTATGGCAATATATAGACTGTACCTAAGCATGTTGGTAATAACATAAGCAATAATTAAATCCAAATTAATTATAAAGGGACTTGGCACATTTTGCTGTGATTTCATCCTGATACCTACCTAATCTACCTTGCTAGCACTATCTGCTACTGGTCCAAACAGGTTTTCCTGCTTTCCCTCATACTTCCTTTTTTTCCCCAACTGCTGTTCAGTTGAGGATAGGTGATTCCAAGATACTTAGTACAGTGCTGACAACTGGCATTATTATTATTCTTCCTAATGGTTATCTCCACTTCTACC
Organism: Haliaeetus albicilla; assembly: GCF_947461875.1. Taxonomy (NCBI): domain Eukaryota; kingdom Metazoa; phylum Chordata; class Aves; order Accipitriformes; family Accipitridae; genus Haliaeetus; species Haliaeetus albicilla. Next base: position 6,364,457 of record NC_091486.1, read on the forward strand.
ATCATAAAAAAAGAGAATTTTAATTGGGCTTTATAGTTCCTCCTTCTCTGACTTTTCAAACATTTTGCCCTTCAAAGTCCCTGTATCCCTGGCTTGGGAATCATAAATGTTAAGGGAAATAGTTGGAAAGTGTTGTTACGTAGTCATTTACTAGGAGTCCTTGGACTTCTGAATTAGATGCTTGACTTACTTCAATGTGAAATAGTGAGGATGAGGTGGTTAGCTGAAGTGGTAATAAAAGGATGTGATAGCGTGCTGAGCAGAAGAAAATGGTCCTGATTAAACTTCCTCAGTTATTTTCTTGGAAGGATACTTGGAAATCAGTTCTCTTAGTGGATCCCCATGTAAAATGAAGAACTAAATAAAGGGACATTTTTTGATACGACTATAGCTACGTTGATGTTTAAAATAAATTTAAAGTTAGAAAATGAAATATAGGACAGGAAGACATTATTATGACATTGCTGACAATTTCAAAACCCATTGAATATGTGGTTTTTATTGTGAGCTATAACAAAAGACAGTGACTTAATTTGTATGTAAATACAGGAAGGTAAAAAATACCACTGGAGGATGACCACTAATTAGTTATAGAGTGTTCTGTGATCTCTGGATAAATTTTAACTCTTCTGCCAAAAAGCTGATGGTAATAGAAACTACTTTAAAATTCATATCACATATAGTTGTTTTTTTTAATATTGAGAAACGGTATTTTGTTCTCACCCAGGGTAAATTACTGAGACTTTTATGTTAGTAGGTTCTAAGCAATCTTTATTTGAAAATGTTAAATCCTGACAATTTTGTATGGCTTTGTAGATGTCTTAGAACCCAGTTCTGCATTAGTTATACATAGAAGACTATGGATATATCTCTAAGGTAAATGAGTACTGGCAAGTAAAATTCTCCCTGCACGCTAGTAGTCAAAAGATTTGAAGAATGCTCTCTAAAAGCATGCATTGAAAAAAGGAGAGCAATGAATATAACTCACTGTTAGTTTGTGAGTGAATCTAAGCATGATGACAACTGTGATAAGGACTCACAGTGAACAACTCCTAATCTACCTTGCGATATGTGACATATGCTGTCAAGATACATTTTTCTGATGGTTTTATTTTAAAATAATAATGAACTTACATTAAAGAAGAATGTTACTGTTTTTCAGTGGATGTCAGGTTGCTTTATTACTTTTTGAAATAAGCCTCTTGCAAGAATTTACTTTTTAGGCCAGGGTACTGTTCTAAGAAAGCTGTCTGACTTCTGCACAAAAGAATATGTGTGCCCAGGATCTTAAAATAGGGTGGAGTAAATATGCATCTCTGCACGCCCCTTTCAAGTAATGGTTTTTGCTATTTTTTATAATGAGTCACTTCCTGAACTTAGGGATTTGAGGAACTGTGTTCTATATTTGTTTTTTTCACAGTAGCATTAGAGTTCCCATTAGCCATTTCTTGCTGTCAGAAAAAAAACAACTATTTTCTGTTTGGACTGGGGCCAGGCAACGTCTTTACAGAGCGACTATAGCCTAGGGAGACATCAGTCAGTATTCCATAGTCACAGATACCTTGGCCTAAAGGCAAAGTATAAGCTGTAGAAGAGTTTTCAGCTGATATTTGCCAGAATCAAGAAGTTCAAATATCAAGTTGTGTAATTGCAGCTTTTATTTTATGATGTAGAAAACACCAAATTCCATTTTATGATTGGCCTTCTGGGTTTGCTCTAAATTATTCACTTTCAGTGGAAGCAATTTTTTTCGACAAATCTCTAGTACCTAGCTTTATTGGAGCTAGAGAAAAATGGTGATACTATCCAATTACTTCTTAATTTTCTTTTGAATTTGTAGCAATTTTGCAATAAATGAAACAAGATACCATGCAGTTTAGAATACCAAAATAAAATTAACAGTAGATTTACATTGCAAAATGTGACTATAAATGTAGCACTGAAGGACAAACATTTTGTAGTTTCAGCTCCATAGGTATACATCTGCATCACCTATGTAAGTTAAAAGTTACTGGTTTTGAAAATATATCATGCAGCTTATTTTGACTGGAATAAAGTAGAGCACAGCTAAATAAATTCCTGTAGACTAAAGCAGTATTATTTCAGTTAATCTAGGACAGATGCTGATTTAAGGTAGTGAGTTATAGTGCGATATTAGTATGGATGATACAGGTTCATCTGTCAGTAATGGCAGGGGATTGTGGAAGACTTCATGACCAAATGCAGAATGATGTCACATCTCAGGAATGTGAGTCTGAGACCTACTCATCTTCACAGAATCAAAGCTGTGTGTCAGGAATGCTATTAGCATAGCAAACACAGGTTTTCTAAGAATAATTTCTCAACTACCATTATATTTTAAAAATCCACTTGTTGCTAAGAACAAGGTCTTCTATTTTAGGCATAAGAATTTGTACTTGCACCATGAGGTGTACTACTGAGGATAGTGATGAAAGGAGTAAATATAGTGCATTGGAAGGATTGCAACTTGAACACAGTTAGAAAGCTGTGAATTCCTCACACATTCCCCAGTTTTTTGCATTTCTCAAGGGTATTACTTTGAATTTAAAAAAAAAAAACCAAAAACAAAACAACAAACCAAGGTCATGGCATTATTTTTCTTTTTTCAGATTGAATTTTACAGACTAAAAATCAGGACAGGCAGTATAATAACTGCTGAATATAAAGTATATTGGTACCACTGGGCTCTTTTGTTAATTAAAACATGAAAAACATTTAACTTCATAGCACTGTTTTGTTACAATATTCTGCTGAGGTCTGGATTGCCAGCTGTTTAAAATAACTTTTTACAGAAATGTAGCTTAAGATACACATGAGCAAAGTTTTGGCTATTTTATTTGGGGAGGATTTTAAAAATGTTATTAGTTTGAAATTTTATCACAGCCTTCTTGTGTACATTCTTTTTACTTCAAAATTAGCAGCAAGATTGGTATATGTATTATAAATCACGCAAAATACATGCAGTTTTTCTGAACTTTAAATTTATTTCCTTTATGCCTTGTGAAAGTTCCTTTTTTTGTTTTAGGAATTATAAAAGCAGTCTTTCCTACCTTTGTCTTAACTCAGCATCCTGTCTTTGACAATGGTTCATCAGTGCCTACAGGAAAGTTTGGACCTGGGGGAGGACAACAGCCATGCTCCTCCCGTATAGCCTGTCAGCTTCCATTAACCTATTAACTCAGTGATTTTTTGAATGGTATCTTTGTGCTTCAAAGGCTTTTAAAGCCTTTGACTGATTCTTCTTGCATGAACTTCTCTAGCTGACTTTTGAGCTTACACAAACTCTTGATGTCTATAACTTTTTGGGCAGATGGCTCTGGTGCGTAACTACGCACTGTGTGAGAGAGGACCTAGTCTTGTTTGTTTTAACCCTAATAACTGATAATTCTGTTTGGTGTGTCCTAGCTCTTGTAATAAGAGGGGTATTGGACAGCCATTTCTTAAGTATAAATATAATCTGTTGCTTCAGAAAAGGATCTTGGAGGTATGGATGCTATTTCAGTGGTCATCCTCATGTATGTAACTTGAAATTGTTTTTTCCTTGTATATTACTACACATGTATTGAATTTTACAAGACATTTTATTTCTCAGTCACTCTGTCATGTAACTGTTGTGTAGCTTTTCACACTTGGATTTAATTTAATCCTTTTTCACTGCTTTTTTGTTACTTACTTTAACAGTAAATTTCTGATTTCTTGAACGTTTTCTATAAAGCATAGCACCTGCTCCTGAAGGTTTAGGAGCCTTTGGCCTTTGGCCCTTCCACATGGTAATACCCTAGTGTTATAACATTTGTTATTCTTTTCCATCTGTGTTTCTTATCTGTCTAGTAAGTCAGTATGCTTTTTTAAGGTCAGTCATTCCAGGCAGTTCCTTCTTAATTTTGGACTTATATCATTAATTACATTTTTCTCTGTTTTTTGCAGTACCCTTTCATCTCAAACTGTACACTGGGGGGAGTGGGAGAGAGAGAGATTCATTAACAAGAGCTTCAGAATTACCATAAAGATATTGTATCGTATACAATAGATTATTATGAAGAATTGTTCTATCTTGGTGCTAAAAATATTCTTGTTTGTTTTGTTTCATGGTTAATATGTAAATTTTTGTTAGGTGGTATACTGACTAATTCTTCAAGTGAATGATTAAAAACTGAAGTAGAAATAGTGAATATAGGAAATACATATTTATTTTAGAACTAATGCATTCTTTGATCAGTCTTAACTTACAAATTCCAAAGATTAATGCTAAAATAATCAGATATAATCTGGTAGTATAAAGATTTTAACTTGACTGAGTACAGCAGGATGTTTGACCCTATGAAAAGCAATACTACCAAAAGTATTGACAGTGAGCAGAGGATTAGATCTATAACTGGTTTTAAATATGAGCGGGAATAGATTGTCAGCAATTTAGAAGTACCCTTTTGATGTCGTTGTAGTGCATATAGTTGAAAGTGTAGGCAGAATTTAATCAGGTCGCGCACCATTAAAGTATAAGATTAAAATTTTGCCTAGCTAAAATCTGATGCCAAGAAGGGACAGGTTCAATATGAAGTTAATATGGAGGATAAGTTGGTCCATGGTGAATACATATTCAGAGGTTGGCAGAGTAACTGTTCATTTGTCAGCTGGTGATAGAATGTCAGGGGGTTTTTTTAAGGGTTACTGGTCAAGAAAAAGAAACATTTTGTTTAAATAATATTTCAGAGAGCAGTCAAGAAGAAATATGATGACAAAGAGTGACATGTATATCTGTGCACAGTACTGTAAGAGAAATAGATTGACAAGGAATCAGCAGTGGAAATCAATTAAATAATGCAAAAGGCTGGCCAGTTGGCGAAAATGCCACTTCTGCGTGTTGCCATGATCAGAAGGAAAATAGATTGGTGGAAATGATTAGGAAAGGAATGAAGAACTACAGACAGTGAACTGTGATGCTCTACAAATCCATATCACTCCCGTATCTTGAGTATTGTGTACAGATCGTGTAAAAGATACCAAGAAAGCTTGACAGGTTGATCAAGAGTATGGGAAAGTTTTTGTATGAGGACAGGTAAGCTGATGCTTCTTGAAATACAACTTATAGACAAGCTTCTGTATGATGGCAGTCTGTGAAATCATAAATGGCATGGAGAAGGTGAATAAGGAATGGTTATGTGGTTGGTTATTCACAACAGAAATAGCAGGAAGTGTTAGAACTAGCACAAGGAAATAAGAGAGCCAAATTTTTGAGAGTCAAAGCAATAGTATACCTATTTGCCTTCAAGAGAATTAGTTTTTATTAGAAAGTAAAGAATGGGTTTAGCTGTTATTCAATGAAAGTACTATGAATATGAAAGGAATAAATACATATGTGCTGGGATAAGTAATTTTTTTATTATGGTAGTTTACTCCTCCAATTGTGTATGCATGTGGAAACAAATACGTCTGCTTTGTAACACCTCTTTTTCCACCAGTTTTGTATTCCATGATATATGAAGGGGATTGTGATGTGGACAGATAGTACAGAAATTGTACTGTTTCCTTTTTATTGATGCTTGTAGCACACTGTAACCACAACTCACTCTTTAACATGATCATTAACCAGCATGCCTTTTATTTTTTGTTCTGTATGTTCTTATATTTGAATTCCATACTCAAATAGCAACTTTGGTAGAGAAGAACATAATGCAGTACTTGCACAGAAAGACAAGATGGGGATTATTATTCTTAGGCCCTAAGCAGATCCTTGCCAAAGACGGTTGTATGCATATAAAGAGGTTGAGGTTCTGCTGAAATTACTGCTTTGTATTGGCAAATAAATTAAAGGAAATGCTGTTTTACAGAACGTATGACTAAACTTTAAATCTCACAGCAGCAATGTTAAGAATGCCAAAAAATGCAGGAGGTTGAATCACTAGATGATCTCCTGAGATCCCTTACAACCTAGATGATTCTACGATCTCCTTCACAATATTGTCAATACCCTAAATTATGTTTCATTTTTGATGTCTTCATAGGAATAGATGACTTAAATTTACTAATATTAATAGTCCATTAATAATTGATTCTTATCCTGAAGGGCTCCTGGAACCTTCTTAACTTCAGTCTCTTTTCCTCAGCTTCACATTTTTTGTTTTCTGCACAATGTTGTGAACTTATTAAAAGAGGTCACCCCAGATTTTTTTACATTGTTACTACAGATACAAGAAAAGTGATGATGTTAAATAAACATTTCTCTATTGTAATTTTTGGGAAAGGTGGAATCAAATATAGTCGTCACGTAAGGATAATAAGGTATTTGTAGTCCATTAGCAGTCAAAGAATATATTAATTTATTAACCAAGAATACATATTTTTAAGCTTATTTGTGCAGCTGACTTCTTGTCAGAGGTTTAGAAGAGCTGACAGAGAGGATATGGGATGCTTCTTTTTTATAAGTCTTGGACTAGCAGGAGAAACTGCGAAGGCTGGGAGAGTGCTGAGTGGCATCCAGTGATGCCAGTGTTTGAAAGGGGCAAATGGGATGACTTTACAGAAAACTGTAAAAGCCTGATTTTTTTGATAGAATGATGGAAGATGCTGGATGGAATTTCATTAACCTGTTTATCCAAGGTTTTTAAAGTTTCATTCTTCCTGTAGTACTGGTCAGACAAGTAAGTAGTTAAAGTCAGGAGCTGGTGGATAAATTTACAGGAATCATGCATTGATGAAAAAGAAATGGTTCAATTAAGCAAACCTTGAGTTTGTCTTCAGATTTTAGTGCTTGAGTTTAGGCTAAGTTTATTTTGCAAAGAAATTCATATATCGGATTTCTCTAGTTATCTAATTACTTATATTGCAGGCTAGCACAGCGTTGCAGGAGTATATTCTAAACTAATTGATTTTGATAATTATAAGTTTGTCTTTATGAGTCAGTCATTCCCACTTCCCTTTTCATCGCTGTTAATTTTCTGTGGTTTTTTTAGTAAAGGGAAGAAGTCAACATTACTTTCTGTTATGCTTGGAATGTCTCTTCAGGAGTGCTCTGGAGCTGTGTGTGTATAATAACGAATGAAGATAATCAGAATATTTTCTAGGTTTTGTAGGACTAAGAAGTCTTCTCCAGTCAGCTTGCTTCCTGCTTTTTTAAAGCAATTCTAGCACATCTTGTTCAATCAGTGAAGTATAAGAAGCTACTTGAAAAAAGCTACACATAGGAGAGGTTTTTCTTTGAGAAAAGTAGAAATACTTTGGCATCTTTTTTCAAATTATCTTTGCATGTTAGATTTCCAACTAGTATTCTAATTTTTTATTGAGAGGGAACATTGAATTTGCCAAAATTTCCAATCCTGAGTCTAACTTTGACTCTTCACAAAACGAAATTTGTTGTTCAGGTCCTCATCATACTAACATTTTTTTATCCCATGTGTCCTGGTTAGGAGTGTACAATTCTTTACATTTGAATGTTATAAATAGACTGCAAAATTAATATCTCACTGAGAAAATTGTATCCAGTGGCTTCATGAAGTTACAGTGATAAATTTTGTGGCTGTACTAAAAACAAAAAAAAAACCTATAAAAATTTATGCTTGGATGAGAGTTTAATACTAGCCTAGAAAAAGTGATCAGAGCACAAGCTCAGTTAATCAGTAAGGCTGGGTTTATCTTCAAACAGAATTTTCACCACGTTTTTACCAGTGTAGCTTTTGCTGGTTTGACAAGCCTTAGTTCCAAAAGGTGTTTTTATATTTTGTGTATTTCATTATTCAATTTTAGCTTCCAATCCGTGTGCTGCTAATGAGGGCAGAGGTCCATGTTCTCACATGTGTCTGATCAATCACAACAGAAGTGCTGCATGTGCCTGTCCGCATCTGATGAAACTGTCTTTAGACAAGAAAACATGTTATGGTAAGTTTTCCTCCCAAAGCCTGACAATTCTATTGATTTTACAATTTTGAACTGGACGAATTAAAATACAATTAGAATCTTAAAAACAATCTCTACAGTGCATTTTAATGATGTATTTTAAAGGGACATCTGCTTTTTGAGAATTGGTAACTTACTCTATTATGCAAGGCATGTGACGCTTTGATATTTATTACCACAGCCGTTTTTTCTGTTGCTTGTGTGTATGATATGTTAGTAAAACTTATCTCTGCAAAACAGAAAGGTTTATACTGCGAAGTGCGTCATCAGAAAATGATGAGTCAGGTAAGCTGAATAACAAAAAGATACTAATAGCTTAAATCTCTACCTGTTCTTCTAAATTTGTCTTGGTTTTATTTTTAAGGATTAAGAAAATGAAATAAAGAGTAAATATTAGACATGCAGCCTTGCAGGGAAGTTTTATAAAAAATTACAGTAAACACTTTTAAGCTATAAAAGCCCTCAAAATGTCAAATAATTGTGTCTATAATCTGTAAAACCTTGTACTACATTACTCTTTTCAGTGTTGATTAATAATGTTTTGGAAATAAAAAAAATATTTTGTTGTAATAAACATATTGTGGGGAAAAAAGTTACCTTTTCTGTTCATTCACAGACATTTACTCCAATAATTTAGACTTTTGAGATTAAAAAAAGAGTTCTGTTTTGCCTTTAAGGTATCGCTCTTTTTCACCAGTGAGTGTCTAAATTAGAACAGTCAACGTGTTCTTTTTCTTCCACCTGTTTGCCTTTCACTACTTACACATACATTGTGGAATTCCTCCTGAGTTTTGTTGATTGCAAAAACTTCCCTGTTACAGTGATACTCTGTTCCCCTGAGATACTAAATGTAATATCTGTTATGATTGGCAATTGAAACAATATTTTTTTGGTTGGAATAAGTGGGGTAAAATTTTTAAAATATAATTTTTAACATTTTTCCTTAGACAGTCACAAGACCATATTGATCTAGTGGTGTAGTAACATCATGTCCAGCATCCAGAATTAATATATTTTTCCTGTGATTTTTATGCTCTGTAACATACTTTATTTCTCAAGTGTCACTAGGATGCAGGTTTTCTGGAGATGTTAAATCACTCATATAAACCTTATTTATGCATCTGTAAAGTGATCTTAAATGACTTGGACTTCTTGTTAGCGATGTTGTGAAGAGGATAGAGAGTGACGTTTTCCTTTTTTCTAACAGAAAGAAAGAAATTTCTTCTTTATGCAAGGCATTCAGAAATAAGAGGGGTGGACATAGAGAACCCATACTTCAACTTCATCACAGCCTTCACTGTTCCTGACATTGATGATGTGACGGTCATAGATTTTGATGCTGTTGAAGAACGCTTATACTGGACTGATGTGAAAACACAGACCATCAAGCGTGCCTTCATTAATGGGACTGGCTTAGAAACCATTATTTCAAGAGGTAAATAGCATAACATTGAAGTAAAAATAATTCATTATAGGTAACTGTGTGTATAAGCATGCTAAAATATGAGCATGCAAGTTCTTGTTACATGTACCTCTCACTAGTATTGGATAATTGATCTAAACCATAAGAAAGCACAATTTTGTTTAGGATTCTAGGTCATTTTATTGATTCATAATTATTTTTTATTTAAATAAATTGGGATGTAATTAGGATGTAATAAACATTGCTTTTATACAAGATTGAAGTGTGTAGTAAACAATGGAAATAGTGTCTTCTGGGGTAGGTAGAAAGAATAAAGATGAAAAGCAGAAAAATAACAGTATCCCGACATAGCTTTGCATTGAAGAATTTAATGTAGATTTCATATGTCCTTTGGCTATCTGTGCTGACCTAGCAAGGAAATTAGCTCCATCGGAGTTATTTTTTCTCCAGTCCATGTAGATCTTTTGGCTTTGGCACCATTGGTGAAGCACACAATGTGATAGCTTTGTAATTTTGGTGATACTGGTGTTATGCACGTACCTGTCGCCTTCTTGCAGCATGTCACGTTCAAACTGATTGCCATCAGGCTGTTTGCAGTACTTGAATGCAACGAGGAAGTGGAGTCTTCTGATTCTGTGTCTGAATCCTGCATACGTTTGTTCTGTCATTGCTGCTTTAGTTATTTATAATACTACAATTCAGGTTTTCCTTTTTACTGAGCTTTTTCATTATAGGTAGGTTGCTTACAGCAGTAAAAGGAAACTTAAAATATTGTAAATGGAAAATCATGGCTGGCAGGTTTTTCTGCAGGTGGCGCCTTCATTGTTCCGACACTTCTGCTCTGTACTTTGAATACAGAAATGTAATGGATTGTAAATTCTATACCTGATTGCTTCAACCCTATGTCAGTAGCTCCAGTATTAAAGTGATACCATTTGTTGTCCTTGCTAGTGGTGTTTTTTTGTTTCCAATCACTGTCAGTTCCCCTCCTGGCAGCACATGATGGTCTTCTATTTTATAATATACCTACCTGCTTGAAAACAGGGAAACTGTCTGACAGGGACTATCTGGAGGCAAATTTTGCAAACTTTGGTTTCTCAACTGGTAAATATATGTTTGAAAGGGAAGAGGAGAAAAGAAATAACTTCTTAAGATCAGACCTTTTTTGATTTTGAGAACAAATAAGAAAAAAAAAAACCAAATACTTCTTAAGTTGATTATTTGGGAACTTCAGAAAATTAATTAAAGCTCTGCCCCTGGTGTCGCTTTAGAAGAAATTCGTTCTGTATTAGCATAATTTGGAAATCATTGGACAACTATGGCAATATCCCCACTTGGCTCTGTAGATTGATGGAATTTATTTTGTATGGGTATCTTTATTTTTCCACTGCTATCTCAGAGACAACTTTATTAACAGTTGGAGAGGTTTTTCAGTACCAGTAATGAGGACAAGGTTTAGAGTGCCTTTTAGAGCTCTTCTTTACATCTTGAATTGAGGTGCTCAAAACAGAAGGAGTTGTTTTTTTAAATGGTAGTAGAATAAAAACATTGTTTACTGTATAAAATATATAGTGAAAAATCACAAAACTTGTCAAGAAACTTAGTGAAACTTAAAGAAACGTACTATGTACGAGTGTTTCTGTTTATCAACATTCTTTCATATTCTTTTTAGTACGGTAGCTTCTGTGGTGGAGGTTTTTGGTGGTTTTTTGTGCCAGATGTAACTTAATATATATAAAATTTGCAACATTACAATGTTCTGGCACATCAAAACATTATAAAGACTACTTATTTTGTGTAAATGATCTCATTTGCTTACGGTTATATTTTTATACTTCTTATAAGAACATAAGAAGATTTGTAAGCACATACTAGTGGGATTCTCGTTGGATGAATTCTTATGCCAGTGGCACAAAGATGCCAAAGTCATACTTTAATCTTTTTAAGAGTATGAAATGCTTGTTTTCTAGTTCCTCCAACAAAAACACCCAAAAAGGCAGAAGATCAGTTTAAAATGGGTCAAGGCTATGTATTTGGTATCCTTTGTTGCATTCTCTAAAGTTGGCAAACTTTCTAATGTCCAATCGCTGTTTGACCTTATGTATATGCAAGCCAGTCCGCAGCCACATCCATGTTAGTTTGTCAATGACAAAGTAAGTTAACAAACTTTGTTAAGTTGACAAAGAGATAGTGTACAAACTATGAACTATAATGAAATCATTAATTCGCCCTTGGCCTGTTTCCTTGTCTACAAAGATGCTTGCCGGTATGAACCATTGCTATGCCAAGACAGAGCAGCATGTTGGTATCTTGATCTTGAGCAGTGGTTTTATACCCAGCATTTAAGGCAGATATTAACATATATTAACATTTTTTTTAATCAATATCTTGCTAAGGAAGACTATCACATACAAAACTGCAAAAGTTCAGTGTCTGTCTGATAATTATTTTTGGACAATAGGTTTTATGCTAATTTCTAAAGAAGTATTTATGGAGGATTTCCTAAATCTTCAGTGCAATTTTCATGTTCTTCTTGCAAGTGTATCAGGCCCAAGAAGAAAAATAATGATTATTAATTCCTGGCAACTATTTTATAAATACTTCTGAATAGAATATTGTACAATATTGTTAATAAACAGTAGAAGAAATTGGTTTGGTTTCTTTCTGCAATACTGAACATAATCCAGAAAGAAAATAAAAAGAACAACTGCTTTCACTTTTTGCAGATATTCAGAGTATCAGAGGTCTTGCAGTGGATTGGATATCACGTAATTTATATTGGATTAGCTCAGAATTTGATGAAACACAAATTAATGTGGCACATTTAGATGGTTCCTTGAAAACCTCAATCATCCACGGAATCGATAAACCCCAATGTCTTGCAGTTCACCCAGTAAAAGGGTAAGATATCTGTGGTTTTAATAAATAAACTACGGTAAAGGTCATCAGAAGATTTCTTCTTTGTTCAGATTTTAAGTTTGCCCATTCTGTTTTCCTTCAAACTTAAATGCATGTGTTTGAAAGATTTTGCTGAGAATTTCTGAACTGAGTACTGCTTCCCTACCAAAGGTTACTGTTGATTAAATCATGTAATCATTAGTTGTATCTTTTGTGTGCTTCTAAACTTACAAATGTTTTCATTACTGATGCATTAAAAATACTGTGTACACAAAGCAGCGTTTTAAATATGTTCACTTTTTTCTTCAGTAAGCTCTACTGGATGGATGGTAACACAATTAACATGGCAAACATGGATGGCAGCAACAGCAAAATACTCTTTCAGAATCAAAAAGATCCTGTTGGTAAATACCATTTTTCCTGTTTCTGTTTTTATAGTGCCTTATTGTGGACATTATCTTGAAACGCTATTTAAGTATAAAGTATACCATAATGTTTTTCATATACTATATAATAGTGATAAGTCATAAAGACGTGAAAAACGCTGGTGTACTCTTGTGTTTCTCAGTTTAAGCTATTTTTGGCACATTCTAATGGAAATCTACTGTAATGGCTTAAGTATAGTATTATTAACTTCTAGAATTACAGTAGACTGAAGGTGAAGGAGAACCCATCTGAATTTCTCAATCTTTAGGTCGTGGGTAAAAAAATGTAGACAACAGGGTTTTAATAAATTATGGGTTTATGTGAGAGGATACTTTGACTGGAAATGTAGAACCTTCCTCACCAGAATCCCAGCTGCATGATCAAAAGATAAGTTGGGTCTTAACTTTTCCTTTCACATACAGAAAAGAGCAACAGTTGAAGCTTACATTGCATATAATGACTTAGCCTCAGTTTTAGTATTTGAGAATTAATATAGTTGATGATAAATTATGGCTTTTTTTTTTTTTAAAAAAAAGCTCTTTCTAGATGTACTAGTTATTTATTTATTTTTGGTTCAGGTCTCTTTTTGTAATTTCATTTTTTAGAGAGTTAAAGTGGTTACGTCAATTGTTTTTGCCTTATTAATAGGCCATCAATAAAATGATTACATTTTAAAGCATTTAGGGGTTTTCATAACTGAATGCATTAAGCAAGCAGAAGGAAAAATAACTTAAATCGTTAAATAATTCAATAAATTTGACATAAGGGCAACACAACATGCATTTTTAGACCCAAAATTAAAAGAATTTTGTGGAGATTATTTGGTAACTGTTTTGTTGTTGATTTGATTTTCTATCTATCCACTTGAAGAGACAGTTATCTATTTATCTGGAGAAAAAAAAGAGTGGTAAACCCACTAATTTTAAGGTGAAGCATATACACATTTAATAATATTACAGCTATATTAAAAAGTAAGGCCGTGTGCAACATTTTGCACTGAATATCCTGTGATCATAGGTCACAAGGTCCTAAATTGCAGTCCTTATGGTTTCTGTCATTGACTTTGTTCTGAGTAGCAGTAAAGCCACTGAACCAAATACATGGTAGAATGGTAAGTACTCCTTTTTTTTTTTTTTTTTTTTTTTTTCCCTTCCTGTAAATATATCAGTACTGTCAAAGGCTGCATGTGCAAATCCATGTGGGTTTTGTGATGTTTTTCTTCATGGACATGTACAGTCTCACTGGTATCAGATGGAATATTCATGCAGTTAAACATACCTGTAAGCCCTGTACGAATAAGGATCGTGACATAGTTTTTTTACTTCACTACAGAGCTGCGAGGCAATTTGTTTTCTTTCTGCATTATTGGATTAATTTTGAACACCTTTGGGATCTGATAAGAATTACTTGATATAGGTTATATTCCACATTGAAGGTTCTTATTGCATAATAATGAGATCTATCACATAAGAAGGAGACCAAAGAGATTTAATTGTTTATTCCTTCTTCTTGGCAATCTAAAAGCATGCTAAATCATAAAATATGTAAAGTGTAAAATATGTAGTATATAAAGAGTGTAGAGAGATGTATATATGTATGTATGTAAAGGGAAAATAAAGCTTGCACCTGTCTATTCCTGAAAAACTTTTTATTTGGTACACATCTCAGTTTTATTGTCAGTTAGGATGGACATGAAAACAGATTCTGTTGCATGTCTGAGGAAAAATGAATGGATACACTATAGATAAAACAAGTACTAAATTTCCAATATCAAACTCTTAATTTAGATATATGAAAATGCCTGTTTTAGTGGTTTAAATTATTCTTACCATTACATAAGACATTCCCATGCTAAGAACAAGAAAACACTGCTGAAGAGCCAGAGATTAACAGTCTTAAAACTTTAATTTAATGTTTCATTTCTAACTGAGAAACTGTCTTTCTCTGTAAGTGAAACCTCAGTTCATGCAGTGCTAATTTTGAGTATTTGGGGAGTGAGGTGAATGATCTGGTAAGTGAGTTCACAGATGGATTACTGAAAAAAGACAAATATATGGCTTATTAAGAGTTGGATATCCTGATAATTGGTATTTAGTTTTCTTGAGACATAATTTCAGAACTCGAGGAATGAGAGAACGTTTTCCAATCTGTGACCTGAAGTATGCTGATGGATTTTTTTTTTTCTCAATTTGAGTTATGTCAAAACAAGGAGACTATTTCAATTAAAATATTTTGTATTAACACCAAGAGTATGTCATTGGAAATTTTGGAAACTGATAATCTTAGGACGACAGATTGTGTCTCTTATTTTTATCTTAACTAGTACATACTGGATATGAGTTGCTAGTCCATTCTGCAGTTCTAAAAGGCTCAAATACTGACACATACAGGTCAGTTGAAAAAGGAGCTAGTTACTGGAGTTCCATTAAACTGCATTCTTAGGGATTCAGAATTAGTGCTTACTTTTATACTTCGTAAGGCAGATCTTTTGATCATTGGTGTCTTGAACTTATTTTCAGTTAAGCAGTTGTTTGTTATAAAACTCTAAAAATACAAATCATGCATCCATCGGATTGTTTTTAAGGAAATGGCTATTTTTAAATTGTAGAGTATTTTATTAAATTGTAGAGTATTGTATTCTGAGTAAGTTTTGAAATAGCTTGGATAAATAACCTTTTAAAACATACTGGATCACTCTCAGCTCTATTCAAAGGACTTCATAATTAGAGGGGGAGGGGGTGTTGTTGGGGTTTTGGGGGTTTTTTTCTGTTTTTTGGGGAGGGTTAAGTAGAGTTCAATCCTTTCTTCTGAACAAACTTAGAGTTTCTGTTTTGCTTATGATTATAGTACAGCCCTGTTTGCTGTTTTTGTTGTTCTTGTTTTATTTCCTTGGCTGACTCTCTATTAGAATATCCTTTGCTAATTTGTTCTTCCTTTTGAATATATAGCATAATCTACAAACAAAATTGTTGCAGATGTGAACCAAAAATCTTCTTGAGACTTTTTTAAAAAAAGTTATTTCTTAATTATGTATGTGTGTTTAGCAGAGAAATAAACCTAAGGATTTCCTAATTTTAAGCACTGTTTTTTCACCTGAAATGTAATCAGCCATAAACTGTTCCAAAAAAATCTTTCTTAAGTCACTAAGGTGGGAAATGTGAACAAAAATTCCAAACACTGTTCCTATAATTCATCTGAGCTTGTAATAGCAGTGTCCAGCAGTTCTTTGATTTAGGTAGTAAGAATGAATCCCACCTTTAATGTTCTTGGAACACAGTTTCCTTAAGCTTCCACTGCTTTTTAGAGAACATCTCCACAGGTAAAAATACATTAGAGGAACATACATCACTTAATAAGTATAGGGAAAATGCTATCAAGAGTCATTTCCTTGAACTTCAGGGATGCACCAAATTAAAATATCAGACTTGATTTTCTAGTAGTGGAAGATAAGATCTCATCACATATATGGCTTTAGGATTGAAACCTCTGTATGAATTGCTGGAATAACCTTTGTGATACTTTTTAAATAGTAGCATATTTCTGGAAATTTGAGTAAGAAAATTGGAAAACGCATGTGAAAACAGCGATGGCCTAAGTCATGGTAATAAATTTTTTTAAACACAACAGAATTCTCCTAGATCAATATTTTACAATCCACATGTTCAGGTGGACTTTGGCAGCTGGGACATAAGGTGTAAGCGGGTCACCCACTCTAGACTGCATCATGAGTATCTGTGATGCTTATGGCTAGTAAGTCACCTATTTTCTTTAGTAAAAAATGGACAATGCCTGAAAAAACTAAATAAACATTCTCTGCCTACGTTACAAATAATATGTTTTCACAAAGGTTGGTAACAGGTGGAATAACTCAATAGAAAAATACTTTGGGAAGAAAAATGTTGGTAGGCTTGGGTAGAAGGAAATAGGAATGTTATTTCTGTCAGTTGCTGCTGTGTAATTGGAATACCCATATGTAGAAACACCAGTTTGATATCTGAAGAAGTAGAAAACCTGACAAGATAAGATTGTAATTGCTCTGTAGATTGCATTCACAGCAACCCCGTAAATAGATTTGTCTAGATGAAGTCAGTGAGCAGCTGACTGGCAGCAGTCAGGAGTTACGGAGAATAGCAAATGCTATCTGTCTCAGAGTAAGGAAACCTTTATACTTGTGTATTACCTTTGTAACCCATAGTAAGGTCCATCCATATTGCCAGGGAAGTTTCCTGTGCTAGGCCTAAGTACTGTAAGTGCTGCTTGTCTCCATGGTCTGTGGCACTGTCTTTTTGCTTTGAGCAATGCTTGTAGTACAAGCATGAAGACATGTATTTGCAGAGAGATGCTGCAAGATCAATCTCTCCTAAAGGCACTAGTTGGTATCCTTATCCTCTCTTGAGCGTCTGGTTTTTTTTTTTCTTCTGGGCGATATGCTTGCAGAGAGGGGGAAAAATATCAGTAACTGTAAAAGAACGGGAAAGCTTTTTTTTCAAAAGCTTAGAAAGTGGACACCTTTTGGCCTACTATGTCAAGTGTGCATAAAGACTTAGTTGCATGATGCCAGCTGTAAGTACTGCAGGACATGCCACTACTTTCTCCCATCAGGATTTTGAAAATAGATCTGGCTTTCCACAAGCAATTTACAGGACGGAAGAATAGTGCTGTACAATATGTAGAGGTTGACCTATGCAGTGAAATACAGTATTTCTTGGCAACTTGCTGCTGGATAACTAAGATGAATTCTGGGAAAAGTCTAGTACCAAAGCAAATTATTGTGGCATGTGTTGTCACCATGCCAAGTGTATTTCACTGTGGAAAATCTCCTGTTACAATTACTTGAACATTTCTCAAGGATTATAGAAGTCTGAAATATATTATCTCTTAGTTCTTTGCTCTTACATCCAGAAAGTTGTATGCTTTGTTCATTTAGTAGGTTATTTTGCAAGTATTTTTATTTCTACAGTTCTCTTGCTTTTAACTCCAAAGAACTGATCATGAGGTCAGTTCACTGTAAAGCAAAATTAAAATTAATACTATAAATTTATTGAGAATTTGTATTAGGTTTTGGTATTTCAGCATTCTAAGCAGAGGTCTGTGCATGTAGAGAGAGAACAGACTTTTTATAGTTCTGAATCACACAAAGTAGCTTGTTTTCTAAGTCTTCATGTATTCATAGTTTTAGAATATAAATAATGGCTTCTGGTTCACATTCACTAGTAGTTAATGGCCTTGCTGAGGACCTCAGTTCATTCAAGTAATTGTTCGTTGCCAGATAATGCTCTTTCATCAGTCAGTCACTAATTGATTTCTGTAGATGTTGGGAGAAATAAAAGGCAGAAATCTTTTTAAAAGCATGGGTTTTTTCCACTATAGATGGTCAAGTTTGTTTGGTTTTCTCAGTTTGACTGGATGAGTGGATAGATAACATAATTGACTGTATATATATTTCTTAAATACATTTTCATTATGAAAACAGCTTAACACTAAATGTATATTATCTATTAAAATCACAGTTAAAGTTGTATACGTTAATTACAGGTTTATCAATAGATTATGGGGAGAACAAACTTTACTGGATCAGTTCAGGAAATGGAACCATAAATAGATGCAACTTGGATGGTGGTAATCTTGAAATAATAGAATCAATGAAAGAAGACTTAACAAAAGCCACAGCTTTAACCATTATGGGTAAGTTCAGGGGTAATAACTTAGTTTTTAAATGATTGGAAGCTAATTTAATAATGAAATAGCAGAAGCTCGGAGAAGCTATTGTTGTTTTTATGTAAATAATACATACAATACATTCACTAGTAAGACTGTTTTGTTTGTGAAAAAAGTTTGTTTCATTGAACAGACAGTTTACCGTCTGTATTACAAGTAAATGTTTCTAAATATAGTCTTGCATATATATATGCACAGGATGAAGGTAACAAACTGATGGCTTATATTTACTTGTAAAGCATGTTGGAAGGATGTGTGTTATGCTCTTTATTACAGAGAATTATCTATGACTTGTTTCTTCTGCCGCTCACTTCGTTCTACTGTCTTAGTTCAGAATAGCCCTACTTTGCTGAATTGGCTTGCACTTTGTGAAGACTTCTTTGGGTTATGAATTGATGATTGATGATTCTGTTTGTTATACTTTGCACATTAGAAATGTTTAGAATGTTCAAAAACATGTAAATTATCAAAACAAAAAAAAGAAGAATGGTAACATAAGGAAAAATTCCTAAAAAATTCAAAAAGTCTTTAAGTTGCAGATTGCTGAATATTATGAGAATATTCTTTGAATTGACTTGTTTCTCACATGCATCTTCAGCTCTTGACCCTTGCTGGAGCTAGGATACAATGTGTTAAGAAATTCCAATCTGACTCAGAGGTAGTGTTTATATTATTTTAGAGATAACTTTAGAGCTTTCCATATTTCCTCCAAATGCTTTGCTGACCTCTGTTCTAATTCAATTAAAAATTATTTATATTTATCTTGCATGTTCAAAAAAAAGTTCAGTTGATAAGTAGACTTTTGTTGGGATAGTTGACTCTTCGACTGCCTGAGTGTTTTTATAAAGTATTTTATTTGATTGGTTAATTGTATAATGTACATATAGATGGTGTGCTTGTGAAAGTTATGCTAAGTCAACTCCAAAGACATTATGCACATGGTGTAAATTAAGTCATATTTTAAAGTACTAACTGCTAAAATAGTTTTATTATACACATATTTGGCCAGTATTGAACTGTAAATGCTGTCAAAATCTGTTGGAGAGGGGATACTTTTATTATGCATTCATAAACAAAAGCAAGTTTTGTGTCAGAAGGAGTCATGAATGTTAATATAGACAAATTGTCTTTCGTTGATTCGATTGTGACTAGAAATAGAATGAATAGATGACCTTTACTTTAGGGAGCTATTGGAAGTCTTTAATATGACATGTTGTAAAGAGTATTTGTTCATACTGTCATTGAGATATCTGTGGTATCAAGTCTTCGTTTGTGATTCACGGAAGCTACAGCAGTGATGATCCATCTGGGATATTGAATAAAGAGTTGATAGCTATAATCTAAAGAAGTGTTTCATGCTTGTTTGCGTGAAAGTAGTTGAATTTTTGCAGGTGTGGAGATGAAAGAATTTCTGCCGCATAGTTTTTAAACATATATACATCTAATATTCCTAGTTCGGGATGCTTTGTTTTTATGGTTGATGACAATTCTTCCTACTCAAAATTGGCAAACAAAACTTACAATATGTTCGGGTTTTTCTGTTTGTTTTGCTTTTGGGTTTTGTCTTTGTTTTGGAGCCATAGTTGTGATAAACTGCAATATGACATTGCAGTATGATTCCATATAAAAATCTGTTGGAGAAAAGTGCAAACAAATACAGTTTTATAAACAGTAGTGTATGTGCTGATTGAAAAACATGAAGTTTCTGTATTCATTTCTCCTGTATGTTTTTATATTGTGGAACATACTGTAGAAACATAAATGCCATCTCTTTTCCTGAAGTGCTGGTAGCTTTACATCAGCTTCTCATAGTCAGGCTTTCGTGCATGTAAAACGGATCAGAACGGAAAATCCAATGCGATATGAAGCAAGATAAGAGATCTGTACTTGATAAATGATCATAACTATTATTATATAAATAAAGAAGAATTAATAATTTGTTGTAACGTAAGATTTAACATGATAGTGTATGAAAATTTAGTACTCCTGTTGATCTGTTTGCCTACAAGCTTAATAGGAAGTTATAGCAGGTGAATCACAGTAATTACAATGTTTATTGCATAATTTTTGGTACATTTCATAAATTTTCTTGACTGCTTTTATGTAAAACTGCAGTAAACACATAAAAACCAACATGAGCTGGAATGTTTGTATAGACAGTCTTTTGCACAGAAGACTAACAGATCTTCTGACAGTTTCCAGTGGGTTTTGCTGTCTTATAGTTTATGTTCCAGAAGATTTTTCAGAACTATAAAAAACTAATGACAGAGGCTTGGCCCAAGACTGATTTCTTTCTTGCTTTGGTAATCTCTGTGCTGTTCTGCTATCTCTGTGTTATCTTGATCTTTGGTTCTGTTAATTTCAAAATGGGAAAAGAAATGAGAAGCAGTTAGGCACTCCATGGTTATGTACTGTGGTAAGAACTCAATAAATAATGCTAGCTAAGTCAGTAAAGTTTTGGTTTGCTTTTTAATATAGCTTATAGAGTAGTTCAGACCTTCACCAGGCAATGACAAATGGCACTCTCCTTTAGTACTACTCCTCCTCAGTCTCCTCATTGTTTGTACTTCATTGCTTTCTATCCCTCTATTTTAGTGTTGCAGTTTACCCATTGTAAACTGTTTGGAAGTTACCACTACTGTTTCAGATGTTTACTGTTGTTTAGTCCTTTCCAGTCTCTGTTTAACATTTTCCTACTATTATATCTTTTAGTGGGAGCATATAGAAGGTAATGATAAGACATGAAAAAAGAATGTTAGCAAACAAGTTTGTGCCAAAGTGACTCTCAGGGTTATCCTTCAGGGAAATAGAAACAAGTTATATAATTCACATTTTTCTGTATTTTGTTCCTTCATTTATTGGTTTTCTACTCAGTAGTGTCAGTCATCTTTCTTTTTGCATATGCTGAGCTCCAAAATTCCTAGTCTTTTGGTGCCTGCTTTTGCTACATCTTTTTGAGCATGATATAGATGGGATGAAAATTATATTTCATTTGAAACTAAAGCATTTTAATATATGCAAAATTACTATTTTTTCCATGCCCTTAAGCATAGAAAAAAATATTTTTGCTGTTGCCATTCTGTATTACAAAGATGTTGCTATGAATCCATGATGAAGTCACATTTGCTTTTCTACTCTTCCCACTTTTTCTTCAAGTGCACATTTACTATGTGAAATGTCAGTGCCTGCAACGTCAGCCATTTTTAGTTAATTTACCATTCAAAAATGTGTGTGATAGCTTTGTTTAGTCTGTTTATTGTCTTCCATTTGGTCAATGGTAATTTTCTTCTGCTACTATGTTAACTGTTTGTTTTATTTTGTTCAAAAACCTCTGAAGTCTCTTCTGGTCTTTTGGAAGCTTATCTAATGCACAGCATCCTATGCCTCGCGTAATTTTCAACACCTACTACTGACACTATTTACAAGTTGGTAACAAAAATGTCCACTGTTTTGGAAACTCAGGATGCTCTATGTGAGAGAATCTCTGATTTTCATATATGGTACAGCAATACTTTTCTCAACATTAAGAAAATGCTTCCTATGCTTAAGGTTGGAGGTTAATATATCATATTCAGTATCTGATTTTAGCAGTTTTCCTGATAGCCCGTGTCTGAGTGTGATCAAATTATTTAGATGTACTTGGAATTCTGCATGAAGTCTCATTTCCTGCTTTCCACGTTACTTAATGAAAATGGTTGCTTGACTGCAACTGAAACTGGTTGGAAATTTACCTTTGTGGTAAGAACTGTATGTATTTTGAGATTGGTGAGCAGAGTCATTATATTACAAGATATGAATTACAAAGGAACTTGCAGCAATAGCTGATGTATTTCCAAACTGGTATATTCTTTCTTGAATGATATATGACTCTGAATGATAAACTGAGCATTGCTAGAAAAGTATTGATTAGTTACTGTAAGTTTGTAGCTGAGAAGAAAAAGATATTGAAGGCTCCTGTCAGCAGTTCTGGTGGAGGTATTTGATTGGATTTTGTATCATGTCCTCACAGAAATACAGTTTACACAAAATCACAAAATTCAGCTAGTTTCACTATAAAATAGGAATATGATGTAGATTGTGTAGATTGTATAATGAAGATATAATTTCTTGTGCATTGGTGATATTTTTTTTTTTTAAATACTTGTGGTAGAAACCTCAAAGGAAATATGCCATGATGCTAAGTAGTAGCCTTTTTCTAGTTATTGTTTACTAGTATAAAATAGACTAACTTCATGTAGTGAATGATTCTATGTACAAGTGCTATTTCTGCTGAAATTCATGTAAAAAAAATTCAATCAGCAATACAACAAAATCAGGCGTATAAAATAGCTTTTCAATGGGAGTGCAGATATTAGAACAATGTCTTTTGAACACAAACTGTATGTAATACAGCCATCAAGGTGTATTATCAAACAATCAAAATAGAAAGTAACAATTACATTACTTCATTTTAGATGAAAATGTGGGTTGATATTGCCAAAATATATTCATGCTGCCATTTACTTTCATTACGTGGTTAAATGATATATTGGTTATTTGATTTTTGTTTTATCCAAAATAAAGTTTCAAAAATAACACTAGAATACATTTCTAGTAACAAAAATGGTGGGAGCTGTGACTTTGCTGGATGTAATTGCGAAGTGAAAGGGGCTGCTTAGATCAGGAAACTTCAAGTACATACACCTTAATTTTCCAAGTCATCAGTCTTCTAATTGCCGTAACACCATTCATTACATTAGCATTAATATATGAAATATATCTAGGCAATTTGCCCAGTTCTAAGTACAGTACATAGTTGTCTTCCATAAATACTCAAACCACCATTAATGAAAACTAATGGCCCATCAAAATTTGCATTCAGAGTACTGCTTGAAATCTCCAAAGGACTGTCCACAATGCTAGTGTAGCAATTTTTGGCATTTGAAATTGCTGTTTCCCAATATGTTGCTGCACTTGATGCTAATTACCCAACAAAATAGATAAATACAACAATTTTAATGTATATTATAACCCAGTTTCAGCAGCAAGACTGTAATTAGTGATCGAACAACACTCTTGTTAGCATAATCAAGCAAATAAATCATTTAACTTGTGTGATATTTAAAGGTTTCAAATAGCATTTTCTTCCCTAGTGTGTGAAAGCAAGTTGTCTTTATGCTAAAGTCAAGTGCTTTTCTAAAATCATCTACTATATTTTAAAATTAATATAGAAATAGATAAATTCATCCTAATACTAGAAATAGCAGATGAAGTATCTACTAAGAGAATATAATAGTAATGCAGATGTAAATAGTCCAAAATTTTGCTTTAGAATTATGGTCAAAAATAGCTGTGTAACACAGTGGGGGTTTTTTGATATGAAACTGTGTTATGCTGTATATCAGTCACCCGGTAGTTTCTGAACAATTAAAACCTGTATTCGTTAGGTCTTAAGGCATAAATGTCCAGCTGTGACCAGTTCATGGTTTTTGGCAGGTATTCATATGAGGTTTGACCTCAAGATGTCTGTACTTCAGAATTTGTGCGTTGGTTTTTTTTGTTTGGTTTTGCTATTGGTTTTGTTTGGTTTTTTTGTTTGGGTTTGGTTTGTTTTGTTTTGTTTGGGTTTTTTGTAAATATACCTGAAATGTCAGGATTTGCATGAGCTTCACCTTCCTTAAATTTTCAGGTTGTCTTTCTCATTTTACTCCCCACATTGTATCCATATCTCTTTCTAAAAGTTGTAGTGCACCATATAAATCCTCCATGTAAGAGAAGAATAAGTACTACTTTAGTAAGATTTTGTAAATTATATTTTTATTTGAATGTTTATCCAGGTGACACATTAACAAGGATGGAAGAGGAAGATAAAAGAATCATTATGAAGCATATTTTGAGTTTTCACTTGTGATTTGTTGTGATTTGTCCTTTTTTAATGGTATAGGTGGCATAGGAGACTAGTCAACCTCTGTGTTCACAGTCAAGTACGTTGAGGTCTAGTAATGAGTTTATGCTGTGATGATTTCTGTTTCTTGTGTTGTGAAGGGAGGGAAAGAAGAACTTCATGATCTGATATGTTTGACACTATTGATGGAAATTGTCTAGGTACTGTTAACTGTATATGAGAGCAGCAATAGTCTCAGTAGCTCAGTAAGCAAAAAAGGCACATGATGGAACATTCAGTTGGTAATGTAGAAATGGTTTGGCTCTATGTTAATACTAAAAGGGAGAAAGGAAGCTCTTTGTGGTGTGGGTAATTATTGGTAATTGAACTTCTTGATTAAACACATGCCATTCCTTCTTCTCTTGGTAAAAGAATATGCAAAATTGGTTATTTGGGGTTTTTGTTTGTTTCCCTTCCCTAAAAAAAGCAGGCAGGTCAGCAGATTGCAATTTTGGGAGGCTGTGGAAACCATAGCCAAGCCTGAGTTTTTGCACAAAATACTAAAGAAATGCCTTAAAGAGTTTGATTGCTTCTTTGAAGTAAATGATACAAAGCACCAAAACTGTATGTGTTTTGCTTCCTTCCTGTACTCCAGTCTTAGAAAAAAATATTTTATCGATGGGTTTGTGTCCTGGTTTCAGCTGGGATAGAGTTAATTGTCTTCCTAGTAGCTGGCATAGTGTTATGTTTTGGATTTAGTATGAGAAGAATGTTGATAACACACTGATGTTTTCAGTTGTTTCTAAGCAGTGTTTAGACTAAGTCAAGGATTTTTCAGCTTCTCATGCCCAGCCAGTGAGAAGGCTGGAGGGGCACAAGAAGTTGGGAAGGGACACAGCCAGGACAGCTGACCCAAACTGGCCAGTGGGGTATTCCAGACCATGTGACATCATGCCCAGTATATAAACTGGGGGGAGTTGGCTCGGGGGGATCGCTGCTCAGGAACTAACTGGGCATCGGTTGGCCAGTGGTGAGCAATTGCATTGTGCATCACTTGTTTTGGTATATTCCAATTATTTTATTATTACTATTGTCATTTATCAGTGTTATTATTATCATTATTAGTTTCTTCTTTTCTGTTCCATTAAATTGGTCTTATCTCAACCCGTGAGTTTTACTATTTTTTTTCTGATTGTCTCCCCTATCCTACTGGGTGGGAGGGAAGTGAGTGAGCGGCTGCGTCGTGCTTAGTTGCTGGCTGGGGTTAAAGCACAACAGTCTGGATATGTAAAACAGTAAGTTCTAGTATACTATGCACAATACAGCAGTCATTACCAAAATTCTTTAATGGGACACTCAAATTCGTGGTCAAATAGAGGATTTGAAGACTGAAACCACTTCTTCACAAAAAATCATTTAATTGAAAAAGTTAGCGTAAACCTTTAGGATAAATAATTCATTATTGTGTGTCATATTCTCACAGGAAAAAAAGAAAAAGAAGTCAAATTCCCATGATTTCACTTATGGATTATATCCAGTCACTTCTATATTTTTATCCCACATCTGTCTTTTTGTTATAATTCACACCATCACAGTTGAGCACAGGAATTTCTTGTTCTAAGGATGGTCTGATAAAAGCATCAGATGTGTACTATTGTTCATTTAACAGATTGATATCGCAGGGTGATCTTTTCACTCAGTCAATTCTAGCACCTTTCCATGCATAGGATTGTAGGTTTCCTTTAAATTTTACACAGGTGTCACTGGGGAGTTCCATTTGTGTCTCCAAGTCTTCAGAATATTTTCATTCTTTAGATTGTTGTCTCATCATATACCTGTGAAGACTACTGAGTAAATGCCTTTTTTCCTTGATATTTTAAGAGTTTATTTTCTTTTGGGCAGTAACTTTTTACAGTTACTGTAATGGAAATTATTTTTCAGATCTGCAGCTTTCATCATGAAACACTAAGCTGTCTAGCTCTATAAATTAGTTATTTAAATGTTAAAACTGCAGCACAGGCAACAGTTCATTTAACTGAAAAAATTAACTGAAAAAATGAACTAGAAATGAAATTAATACACAATATTTGTTGGAAAGGCAGTGTTTCTGAAGTTTAAAAGTTTTTTCTATCTAGGGTTTTACTTCGGGTTCATCTACAGTAATAACTTTTTCTGTCAGAAATGAAAATGCTGATGAAGTTAAACTCACAATTATACAGACTTGCCCCATTTAATTATTTCATTTAAGATGTTTGAAAGATACATAACTATTTGAAGAAAAAAAGGAAATGTTTGTCCGTTTTCATCATGTAGAACATTGCTGTGAGATTGTATTTCACAGTAATTGATACTTTAAAAGTAGTCATGAGTGAAGTGTTAAGTCACTGCAGATCAGTAGTTTGTTAATAACCTAAGAATGTGGTACTGTCCATATACTGCCATTTACATTGTTCCAGTTTAAAAATACACATGAAAAACTGAAGACAAAGTTGAATTCAAATGCTGTTAAATATTTTCTTTTCCTTTTTCTGTTCTTTTCCTTTTCATGGTTAAATTTAACATTCACACAAAAACTACATTGTGTTGCCCTTGAGACTATTGGTCAAATCTAGGTCTGAGATAATACGGTATTAAAATGTTAGCTAGTTCAATTTGTTTAAAATAGTTACTTCTCCAAAAGGCTGAGAGCAGAGGGGAGTTGCTTGCACTTACTTTTATATTGTTTTGTTGACTCAGAGAATATAACAGAGATGGGCCAATGAAACCTTGTTTCTCTACAGAGACTTCCTAGAAGGCTAGTACCAGAACTACATTTTATTTGATTGATTCAATTTTACTAACAAAATAGCTTCAGTTTCTTTACAGTACAAGAATATAGGAAAAATATAGGTTGTGGATCCTCAGAAGTATAATTTTAAATTCATGACATAAAACTCCATAACTTCTTTTCTGAAATGGTGAGCTACAGAGTGTTAGCCTGTCACTAAGGTGAATGACTTGACTAAGTCAAGAGAAACTGATCTGCAATGAGTTGAAAGGAGGACGTTGTACTGTTTAAGTCTTGTGAAGGGACTAAGGACTCAGGTGGGGTGTTTTGGCATTCAGAGAAACAGAAACAGACACTGAAACGTGTTATGGAATGTGGAACTTGCCAACCTGGAACACTGAGGCCATCTCATCATGCATCTTTGTGTAATCTAGAGACAGTGAGGACTTGAAATCAGAAGATTGGCTATGGTTTCTGTGTCAGTGTTTGGCCATTACTTTACTGAAGTTTGAGTTTGATGTCAAAGCTGTTTAAAATTACTTTCTGATGCATTGGGAGGTAGAGCCTGTTTTTCTTTTTTTTCATGATTTCTTAGTTATTGATTGTAATTTGTTTTTAATGAAAAATGTGTTTTAGCATTACAAGCAATTTTCTTCACTTGTGAAAATTAATTTCTTCCCTAAAGTCAGTAGAATTTCCATATATAAGTAGGCTTTTTAATTTAGGATTTTCTACGGAAGTAGTCTCAAATCAGCAGTTGTTGCAGCAAAAGTGGAACTAGGGAAGACTGCTTTCATGTCTCCTGAATCTTAATAACACAGTACCTTCAGCCTCTCTCTATAACCTTCTCTCCAAAATATCTCCAGTGCAGTACCCCACATCTTTTATCCTAAGACCTCACCCAAGTTTCTCTCCTGCTCTTCTGCACAACAGATGTCTCTACTGCAAGCCCTTGTAGAGTCTTCCCCCGTTCGCAGTTCCACAGTTCGCTATCACAATACTCCATTTTCCTCACGTAATCCTTAAATTTCTCCTTTTTTTGCTCTCTGCTCCCCATCTTCTCTGTGTCAAAACAAAGCACAGGCTGTGACACTCTGGAGCTACACATGAAGTGATATACTGGCCAGCACACGTGCTGCGTGGCCATCTGGCTGCCAGCAAACTGAAGGGATTCAACCAGTCAATCATGCCGCTATTTTTCATTATACTGGGGCTCAGTCAGACAAGATTTTGTATGGGGTGGCTTCTGAGTTTGTCAAGGAAGTATGGCATATGCGTGTTCTTGGTTTCACTCAAAAAGGAGATCTGTATTTTGACAAAGGTTGTGTTAGCTCTGTGCATTGATTTTTCCTAAGGTTTTAAATAGTTATCAAAAACTAGCAGAAGTATCTCGTGCCTTTACCGTGAAAAGTAGAATACAGGATGTTGTTGCTCCCGTTATATTTGATAGAAATAGCTGGCAGTGCTTTGCATTGGATTTGTTTATCTACAGCTAGAAATGTCAGGAAGTTCTTCACTGAAATAATGCTTTTATGCAATGTCTGAAGGATGGCATTAAGAGTTAGCATTGGCTAAGTGTTTTCTGTGTGTTCGGTATGCTCTGTGTTTCAGTCTCACCCAGACAGGAAAGGACTGATTTGCTTTGCTTCCAGCAACCATTGAGACTGATGAATAATGGGAACAAGATGTCTGAAATTAATTATGATAAAAATGAAAAGATTATGTTATAAGGGAAACAGCTGAAGGACTTGGCATTGGTTAGGTAAGGAGCTCTTCACTGTGAACATTCAGTCGCTATGAGTTAGCTGAGTCCTTGTTTTGGAAGCAAGTTTAAGTTCTCAAGTGTTTAGTCTATTAAAATTAGACAGTAAGCATCATTACTGTGTTTATTATTCTTTGGGATTTGACAAAATTTGCTTGCCTTTCAGAAATACACTTTTGCATTTTCAGTGCATTCTTTAGTTTCCTCTAAACTGAACCATCACCATGTACCTCATGGAAGATATTTATGTAGAAGATGTTAGTTTGCATTAAACAAATGATTCCACCTTGAGCATGCAATGCTGGTGCCTGCATATGTGAAATTTAAAGGTTTTTTTTTTCTCTCTTGGCACATGGCAGGACACAAAAGCATGTCATGGCTGATTTTGGTACCCTGATTCTCAAGCTGTGATAGTCTCAGATGTGATATAAGGGTGAGCAGTCTTGGGCACCCCTGATTTATGACATTTGACTATAGTCCCTGACGGTATGGCCGTTATGAGTAGCGGTGCCATACTACAGAGCTTTTCCGTCGTCACCCCAGTGTCTTTATTGAAACACCAACAGGATGTAGCTGTTGTAGAAAGCAGTTCTATGATCTTGATGTCATCCTTCAGAGCTACAGCAAAGCTAATAAATGTGGCCTTTTATATGCATATGGGTATAAAGAAATACTGAGAGAGTTAAGGGCATTTCTAGTGTTCTGATTTCCCCTCATTTTAACCTATTCTGTCTTCCAAGCCTTAGCAATAGGGAATAGAATTGTCTATGAGAGCTGCTGTGAAGGTTTTCAAAAGTGTATATTTAATATTCTTTTCTTCTCTTTGTATTATTTCTTCTTGCTGTGTTTCCTGATAGGTGGTCTTTGCTTTTTCTTTTTGCATTGTGGTTGTTGTGACTTGCTTTATACGCCATTTGTACAATATCAAGTGATGGCATGAAACATGAAATATTCAAAACTTGGTAGAAATGCCACCCCAGTACTGGTTTGTGGAAAATTAGTAAAGATTATTACCTTAAAGAAATTATAAACCATTAACACTGAGGCATGTTACTAGCTTTCATTAGATGAATAAAAGACTAACAAGCTCTTTAACTGAAGAGGCTCTTTCATTAATTCCAGCAGGTAATGAGTCAAAGTCTCAAAATGGCAAACTGATAACACTGATTAGTGCTGTATATTTCTGAACAAAACTAAAGCAGTCCCTAATGTTGATATTTAAATTATGTTAATGGGGTTTCAAAATTCAAAAATAATGTTTTCCTGAGGTGATGTAAGTGAAATGAAGTAGAGAATGTGCATCTCATGTATACCTTTCAGTTTCTTGAAATTTCTTTTAAATTGCTTGTCTTCATACACTGTTAAGTTGTTATGAAGATTATCTTTACATTAATACTGTCATTTGTATCTTAATTTCTTTTTAAATGAAAATTTACATTCCACAGTAACCAATATGGCCACAGCAATATGATCAAACTCAGTGTTTCTATCCGCATGTTGCTTAGAATCCTGTCTGAATTTTAAGTAAAATCTTTATGACTAAAGTCACCTGAAATCCAACCCTTGAAAAATGCTACCTGTACTGAAATTGCACATCAATTGAGAAGTCTCTCTTCTAAATTTTTGACAAGTCCTTCATACTGTGATTCAAGTATTGTGCATGTGTGGATTGACAAGGATGGTTTGAAGTTTTATGCTACTATGTGCATAGCATGTCTCTTTTTTTCTGTTATTTTAAAATCTTGTGTAAATTATAATGGAAAAGTTACTATCAATGTCAGTTGCTAATTTCAATAACTTCTTTAAGACAGCAACGAGATTCTTAATTATTTTTTATGGTAGTTGTCGTACTTCTTAATTTGAACACTCACGTGAACATTCAAGTAATGAAAACCTGGAACCAGAGTTCCTGTCATCTCTAAGTACATAGTGAATGGATATAGCAAAGATTGAGAACAAACCCTGTGTTGTAGTAATACGTCATCTGCAAATAAGGTTTTGTAACTTTCAGGTATAAATTGGGCATAATTCAGTTTTTCCACTTAAAAATGTGTGAAAACCTATCACCTAAAGAGAAAAGAGTAAATTTATACATCCAAAATTTCTATTTTTAAAATTAAAAAAGCTACTTTATTTATTCTTTGAGCAGTTTTCCTTAAAAGTGATCTGATAATTGACCTCAAAAACTTTTTCCCACCTTAAGTTTCAAATGTATATAATTTCATAGTGATCCTCTTCATTTTTGAAACTTGGAAATTTTACAGATAAAAAGCTTTGGTGGGCAGACCAGAACTTAGCTCAGATTGGTACCTGTAACAAAAAAGATGGAAGAAACCCAACTGTCCTGCGAAACAAAACTTCAGGTGTTGTACATATGAAAGTTTATGATAAAGCGACACAGCAAGGTATGTTAAATTTTAAGCATGTTTAACCAGCTTTTAGATTGCATAGTATCTTTTCCCTTCTTATTCTCCAAACGTGGCTAGAACAAAATAATATGTATTTCATTGTAATTCAGTGATAAAATACTATAAAATATTTTATTATTGACTAAATTACTGAATATAAAAGGATAATTGATATAGCATATCTGCCTGATATATTTTATTAGGTGTTTTCTGAATTTTATACTATAGTGAAATTTGACATTCTTTTAGAGAATCTAAGTTTAAAAGTTTTAGTAAAAAAAATCGGTTAATCTGTGAACCTCATCTCAAATTACTGACATTTTGAGTACGTGAAGTATTATGAGAGAATTCATTAATATTCTTCACTATCTATTTGTTTTAAGACAGTTTAATTAATCTAAATTGACAGAAGTGACAGTAGTATAAATCAAAAGTGAGACAGCAGAAAAATGGGTGAATGTTGCTAATACTGCCAAAACTTAGTTGGCAAAGTGGGAGCTAAAATAATATGAAAAAATGTAATTTGCGGTCACGCACACAGTTTTGTGAATTTGGAGATCAGAGATGAAAACATTTGGGAGATTCTTTAGAAAGAGATTATTTCTGATTCCAGCTACTGAAAGTGGTGAGGATGGGATCTACATGAAACAAATTATTTCATTTTGTGGAGAAGCTTCCAAAAGAACACAGGATGGTTTACTACAATAAGTAGTCTATGTACGGAGTACTTTAATTCAGTTCCATATTGAGCACTTCTGGGAACACTTGCCATTTTACCTGCTCTAGGAAACACCAAAGGTGATTCGCCAGCCTGGCCCTTAGTTTTAAATGTTGTGAAACAGTAAGTAATAAAAATTTAGGCATTCAGTAATGTTTTTGTCATTTTAAAATGCTTGAACTCCCTACCATCGAGACTTACAGATAGCTCATGGGTGCCCAAATGTTAGCTGTGTCTGGTGTCTGTGGCATTAATATGCATCTTCCATTGTACAAAAGTCAAGAAAAGGAACACTTCTGTGGTTTTGTACTACTGAACTTTAACTGTAATAGAATCTTATCATAGAATGGTTTGGGTTGGAAGGGTCATCTAGTTCCAACCCCCCTGCCATGGGCAGGGACACCTTCCACTAGACCAGGTTGCTCCAAGCCCCATCCAACCTGGCCTTGAACACTGCCAGGGATGGGGCAGCCACAGCCTCTCTGGGCAACCTGTTCCAGTGCCTCACTGCCCTCACAGTGAAGAACTTCTTCCTTACATCTGATCTAAATCTGCCCTCTCTCAGTTGAAAACCATTACCCCTTGTCATGTCACTACCTGCCCTTGTAAAGAGTCCCTCTCCAGCTTTCCTGTAGGCCCCCTTTAGGTACTGGAAGGCTGCTGTAAGGTTTCCCTTGAGCCTTCTCTTCTCCAGGCTGAACAACCCCAAGTCTCTCAGCCTGTCTTCATAGGAGAGGTGCTCCAGCCCTCTGATCATCGCCGTGGCCCTCCTCTGGACTTGCTTCAACAGGTCCATGAACTTCTTTTGTTGCGGGCCTCAGAGCTGAACACAGTACTTAATGAATAATGAGAGCTCTTAAGTTGTATAGTGAAATATCACCTTGCTGATCTTCATTTTGACGAAGAGCAATGTCGGGGGTTTGGATATAAAAATCAAACACTGTAGATGGGATTCAGCTTTACACTTGCACTTTTTTTTAAAGAATCTTTGCATATTTCGTATGCATCTTGCATTTCGTTAAAGTGACATGAGAGCAAGAGTGATGTGAGGGCACTTACAGATTTCTCTGTATACAAATCTGGCATCCTAGATTTTTGTTTTTACTGTATAATTTGTTCCTTTGTCTGAGGATACCTGAGACTTTGAAACCTCACCCAGGTTTTCCAGTTGTATGGTTGGATCGTTAGAAATCATCTGTCATTTTAGATGAAGAAATGCTTTCTACTTCAAAATCAGGAATGCAAAAATAAATGTGACAAGTAGCACTCTGATTCATATAGGTTTGGTAACTTGTAATCAGCTAATTTCTTGAATGTCATAGTAGGCTTAGATGTTTCTTCATAAAGCTTTGAATTTCTAAGATGTGTTTATTGTACTGTTTATTGTATTGTGTATAATGTTTATTACAAATCTTATTAAAAAGTGTTCATCTATTACTTAAAAGTAAATATTGTTTTAATTAAGAAGTAGGAACATGGACCTGTGAGATCACATTGGAGTGTATCTCAAATATACTAAACAAATGCTGGGTCATGACGATAATGAGGTTAATATAGCGTTTGATGAATGAATACAATATGATCCATGATTTGCTCACAGTCTAGAATAAGATACACCTAGACTAATGTCAGTGAGATTTCATCATTGCTACTCCAAACTTAATGCAGTATTTTCAGTTTTATCATATGCTTTTACTTTAAAAGAGACAGATTCTTCTTAGAAAACTGAGTTATTCTAAGTGCGCAGATAAAATACTGTAAGAGTAAAGCATGGAAGAGTATGTGAATAGTAGCATAGCCTGAAATATTTTATGCATATCTCTATTTTTCAAAGAAGTTAGCTGAACAGAATTTGGTTTTAGTAATACTAATAAATTGATACCAACACTCATTTTTAGTCAGGATTGCACTGTTCAAATTTTGTTTCCTCTTGTCTCTTCTCCCATCATGTTATAGGTAGCAATTCCTGTCAGTTAAACAATGGCGGATGCTCCCAGCTTTGTTTACCAACATCAGAAACCACCAGGACTTGTGTGTGTACAGTAGGCTACAACCTTCAAAAAAACCGCATGGCGTGCAAAGGTAAAATGGTTTTCAATATTTATTTTAACTGACTTCGGTTTTATGGGAATGCTGTAATGAGAAATTAAACTTCCTTTATTAATTTTAAGTTAAATAACTATGCTTAATATCCTTGATTAAAGCGGTAATAGAGAAATGTGTATTGTGGTTAGGACAGAATTTAAATTTAGCTTTTCATTTCTTTATTTAGCTCTGCATAGATTTTAGTGGAAACTCTGAAGATGACTTTTTTTTTTTTTTAATGTAGGCAGAAAAGTAGACCGTCTGAGCCATCATTAATAGCAGGACATATTTTTTCAAGGTCACACACCTTATCTTTAAACTAAATTATAGGCTACAGTATCTGAAAAGTTGGGTATCTCATCCTATTCTATTGCCCTTACTACAAAGTAGTATTTTTTTTTATTATTATTCTTTTGTCTGTTTGAGCAGGAAAAATGCAAAACATAGCTTACAACCAAAGTCATACTTTTGCGTGAATAATACAAAATGGCCTTATGATAAAGGTGCCTTATAGTTGTATAAATTTAATATTATTTATTCCTATGAGGGATTGCTGTCTTATCTAGTTAATAGTAGAGTATACATGGAAGGAGAATTAAGCTACATAAATGTGGCTTTTCTACTTCTTCGGTGCTTTTCATATGTGACAATAACATGTTCCTAACATTTTTTATTTCTTTTTAAAATAGTTGGTTTTCCTTTTACAATTACTTCAGATATTTATAACTTTCAGATGTGGGTTAAGGTAAAACTGGTAGATGCTGTGTATTCGAAATCTGTTCCTCCTCTATGTCTAGATATGCTGCTTTCTAGATCATAAGAGCTTTTTATGATTAAATTTTCCTTCAATTAAAAAAGTCATGAGTCAAAAACATTTTTATTCTGTCTTGAAAATTCATGGAGAAAAACTGGCAAGTGCTATTCTGTACATATATACTTGTTTAGCATTGCTCTTTTCATTTGCTAGCTAGATTTCTTCTTCCTTTGAAGAAAATTTTTTAATTTCCTACCTGAAACTTTTTAGTTCACATTCTTAGGGTCTTCTACTAGCTAGATCTTTACAAAGAAAGAATTTTTCAAAGAATTGGTGTGAAGAAAAAGGAACTTTTTTGTGTATAGTAGTTAAAATTCTTCAGTAATATGCATTAAGTATCATCATGCTGTGTAATTTTTCTTAAACTTAGAAGTGAGTATGAACAGATTAGGGCAACAAATTATTTGTTCTCATTTTGGTTGTCAGCAATTAGGTGTGATTCATCTAAACTGGGAATGACTACATAACAAGACCTCTACACAGTAGAATTTCTTCCTACTTAATAGAAATAGGTGCATCTGGAGTGTAATTAATCTAACACAAAAGTAGGCATTTAAAATGCATCAGCTGCATTGTTCACTAAGACTATGTATTTCTCCCTGTTGTCTGTAAAGGAAGTGTGCATGGACAAAAGAGGCAAGATGAATCCCATGCCTCAAAAGACAATTTACAGTCTTGAGTCCTACTTTCCACAAGTTCTTTAAAATTGTCTCTTGCTGAATGTGTACAGAAAGTGCAGATTTGGACTGAAAATATTCTTAAATTTTTCATAATTAAAAAACATTTTCTTCTTAAATTTTAATTTTCATTACTGCTAATTACTTAATTATAAGGTGATGCTTGAAATGGACAGTGACTCCCTTCTCTTTGTAAGACTGCATTTATCATTGAATTAGAAATACACTATAGTAATTCATGGAAGTTTTTTCAAAGAGATGCAGTTACCATTCTGGGAAACTATGGAGCAGTATTGGAAAATTATGTCTAGTGCTTGTTAATTCCTCAAGTCTTGTTAATTGTAGAAGTCTCCACTTTGCTCTCATTGGCTATTTTATTTTTCCCCCAGGTATTGAATCATTTCTTATGTATTCTATTCATGAAGGAATTAGAGGAATTCCTCTTGATCCAAATGATAAAATGGATGCTTTAATGCCTGTTTCTGGAACTTCATTTGCTGTGGGCATAGACTTCCATGCAGGTAAATATTATGTATAGTTTATTGTATGTATGGTAAATACTGGATACTCTTCTTATAAATGAAATAAACCACGAGTTTTCAAACCTTCTAAGTAATTACAACTGTATTTAAAGGAATTGGAAGCTGATTGTGTGTTACATAGTTAACCTCTAGCTGTTTATTATTTACAGTAAATAGAAAAGCATGTATTATGTGTATGTAGATTGCATTAGCAGCACTATCCACTGTTTTTCAGTGGAGAGATCACTGAGATCTTGAGTAGGAAACTGGTGGTTTTACAGAAAATGGTCATAAATCTGTAGGAAAGCAGGTTTCACTAGTTCCTTTTTCATAGAAAAAAGCTTGTTCCTGTTAGGACATTTTTGTCCACTGAATTTTCTTAGTCCTATGTATTGTACCTAGCAGGTGGTTTTGACAGCTGAGTGGAATAGTTTTCTTTCTGTCCAGTAAAGGTCAGCCACTTCATTGCAGCATACAAACCAACTCTGTATCTGTTTCTTCCTTTTAGAAGCGGGTGCTCTAACAGCCTGAAGAACAGGCATTTCTATCTTAAGTACACTGCATAACTTTCCGCTGCAGTGTTATAAATAACAAACAGGTTTTAGTTTAGATAGCCTCACAAATTTCCTATGAAATTAGGAGGTTTATGTTTTGCATGCCTATGAAAGAAGGTGGAAAGAAATTAAGGATCAGATCCTGAAAAGCAGGTACGATACCCCCATTGGTATGATAAGGTGTCTGAATATCTTCAAAGATATTAGGAATTTTTGTTTGGTTTACAGAAAATAAGAAATCTGTGATCAAGTACTGACCTGAATACATCTTGTATCTCCATATTTTTAACCCATTAGCTCTTTGACCAGCCTTCCTTCTAAACTGATTTTCTCATGGGCTGTTTTTGTTACCCATTGAGTTTATGAGCTAGCAGTTTAGAAATAAAATTTTAAGTTAGCTATGTTATATACATATGGACATTGGCTTCCTGAAACATGCAATTATTTTGTCATACTCATTTCTCATTTTGAAATAAATTCTCCCTGGGACTTCAGCATTGACAGATCCTAAGTTTTTGCTTAAGTATATGTTAATATATGCCTTCCTATTAAAACCAGACCTTTTTCTGCTTGTTCTGTTTGACTACTTCATCACACAAATATCAGTAATCTTTTCTTAAGAGGTTAGGAGTTAAATTCATTAAGGTCTTCTCTGGTTTTGGCCTGTCTTCACTGATGCTCTTGTACGTCTACTCTGCCTAGCAAAATTCCAAGTTCACTCAACATTTTACAGTGCCCTCATACTTGTATATTTTGCTTTCAAATCAGTGACAGCTAATATTCAGAGCTTTTGTTATATCATAGGTATAATTCAGTCACAGTCTGCTGAGACACAAAAATCACTTAGAAGCCAATGCCTTTATACACATATCTTAGATGGGAAGGACAATGATACAGCTGACTTCTCTATCATCCTGTATCTTTCCAGGAATAGATGAAGTGGTAGCTATGCATGTTCATGACAGAGAGTACTAAGGCAATGCAATTGTGTTTTCCAGGGTTTATATTTTTATCATACTATAGTTACCTTAAAAAATACCAATTTTTGATTCCAGTCTTGCAAGCTTTACAAAATTATGATATGTAATACAAAAATCTGAAATTTGACCTTTTAATTCTAATATACTGATACTAGGATTTTATTGGGGATTTTGCATCTTGTGTTTTCTTTAGCTTTGAGATTTTTTTAGCATAGTCTACTTATAGGATATACTAGCTCCTATTTCAGAGAGCTTCGTTTGGACTTCACTAGTTGACATCAAATTAGTATTTTGAAAGAATAAGATGCATGTGCTGATTTTTAGCTTTTTGGAAAAATGAGGTTTGAGGAAGGATGAAATTGAGTGAGGTTTCCCACTCAATTGCCAGCTTGCGTGATGATCAGTTACAGCACAGGGAACATGAATACGACTGACAGTGACAAATGCATTGCTAAACATGAATGTAAATGTTCTGTAGGAGTGAAATCACAAGGGGATACTGTGTTGTAAAAAGTTAGAGTATAGCTTTCAACTGCATTGCAGCTTTAAAAGCAATTGTTTTTCTCATTTTGATACGTTACCTTGAATTTTCTGAATTCATTCCTGAAACCTTTGTTCATCAAATATGGTTCAGAAAGCAAGTGGAGGTACTTTCAGATTTCATCTTGTTTTTTTTTCACTTAGTGACTGTTGCTTGCCTTTCATTCGTAATCGTGAAACATTCCTAAATTCTGATCTACTCTCAGTAATGTTTAGGAATGTTAAGTGGCTAAAATATATTAACATATTCTAGTAGTATAGCGTATCATAGTTGAAAGACTTATGGCAATATTTTTTGCAGACGTGAAAGAACTAGAAGATAAACGTACCTTTTTTCTCTCTGTCTTGATACTTCTAAATTCTCATTAAAGTACTGCAAGAGTGGTTTTGACCTTTGGACTTTTTTAGAGGTCATTAGGGAGTGGGGTTCCCAGTGTTATTTAAGACATAGGTTTATAAAACTGAGTGTGATCCTAGTAGCCTTTCATTTCTGTATTGTTAAAGATAACGGCATAGATTCTTCCCTGCTGCTGAAGACTTCTTCACAGTATGTCAGGCAAATGCCCATTGTTTTTTCCTCTCAAGATTGTTCCAGGAAGCTCACCGTACTTTTTACCTTAGTTTTTAGTTTGCATTTGTTAAAATTGTTATTTCACATGATGGGAAATTCTTTGTACTTTAGCTTGGTCTGGTTGGAGGAGAACCTGCATGGCAGAGAAACACTATTGTATTTTAGACATCAAGAGCATTCTGTGTATTGAAGAAACAAGAACACCATGTTTATTTGCAGAATGATGATCTTTAAATGGATG
Organism: Haliaeetus albicilla; assembly: GCF_947461875.1. Classification (NCBI taxonomy): domain Eukaryota; kingdom Metazoa; phylum Chordata; class Aves; order Accipitriformes; family Accipitridae; genus Haliaeetus; species Haliaeetus albicilla. The sequence continues at coordinate 6,403,334 of NC_091486.1, forward strand.
GGTAGAACTACGTCTTCAAGAAAGTGATCCTGTTCATCAGGAGACACTATCTTAACTCCTACTGACTTAGAGGGCACAAACTACTTAATGGATAGTAGCATTTCTGTCTTTTTAAAGTACAACAACGTAGAGTGGTTACATGAATGTTTTCATTAGTGCCAAAAAAACACCATAAATGTGGACTAATAGTTGAAATTGTTGATAGTTTTGAAATAACACAGTGTTATTATTGAGCCTTTTTCAGTTCTGCAGTAGTTCATCTCAGAAACAGCTTAGGAGTTGCAAGACTTTGCTTCTGTGAAAAGCGAAGTCTTCCCAGTCCGTCACTGAATTTCGCTGAATGGGGGTTTTGCTAGTGGGGTCTGGGAACCCAGACGTGTTCTGTCACATATTTTTCCACACTCTTGTCTCCGTTTTCTGTCCCCCTCTTACTCATGCTATCATTGTGCCTCCAGCCATTTGTATCTGTGGTGTGCATACAGGTGTGTATAGGTGGGAGGAGAATAGATTCTACTCTCTTTGTTGAAATAAGCATTTTGAACATTTACAGACTAAGCTGACAAAGCCTGACAAAAGGGGTAATATTCAGCAAATAGTTCGTATGTTGAATTTTGAGTTACAGGCTTTTATTGGCAAAATACTAATGCATTAAATGGAATTAATTTCCAGTGTTTGCTGATAAGCTGCCTGTGGATGTCAATGCGAGGCCATGGTTACTAATGCTCACCACTTAGCAAAATGCTTGTGGAAGCTGCGTAAAGTTGCAGACAGTTGTTTCCCATTTTATGGCAACTGTCATTTCCGGGTAGTAATCCTCTTCAGAATCCAGCAATAGAATAGGTAAATAGAAACTGAAGGCTCGAATTTGAGTATAGGCCTTCTTTCCATCTGTCTGAAGCCACAACTGACTTCAGGAACCAGATGCTGAAGAGTTTTTGTCTCCACGTCTGTTATTTTTCAGAGTAATTGGGAAAATAAAACAGGTTTGTGCTATTATAATATTAATAGTGCTACCTGACAGAGACAGCATTGACACACAGATCTGTGAAAACATCATCCACTTTTATAAGTGAACAGACTACAACAAAATAAAGGCTAATTGCTTAATCTGAATTCCTGTTAACTTATTCTGCCCAGCATGAGTCTTCAGTGGTTGAGTCCTACTGAGAATATTACTCCATGATTTATTGAGATACAGCAAACTTTGTTTATTAACAGGAAGGAACCCATAAAATTGCGGTCTCCATAAAATGAGAAGGGTTTGTCATTTGGATCATACCATCTGTATCCAAGTGCAAATTGAAACTCAGCAAATGCTGTAGTATCATGTGTATTTGAAACCCACATGGATCTTTATTAATTTGGTGACAGTAAATTCATTGGAAATTTTCACACTGTACAGCAAAAGAGTGTAGGTTTTTTCTTTTCTTAAGCTGTCATGAAGTACCTGAAAAATAAAAAAAATACTCTGCAATGTAATGTGTGGAACATAGTGACTGGAAAATTTTGCATTGCTGTGAATAAATAACCTTTATCGGTACTTCAAAAAAAAAAAAACAAACAAAGTTTTGTGGGTTGTTTTTGGTTGGTTGTTTTTTTTTTTTTACTTGGACCATCTTTGAACAATTATATGAAAATTTCATAGTCAATACATTTTACAAGTATGTTTAATGAATATGTAATTCAGGATACAAAATGTAGGCAAGTGAGGTGTAGGACTGTAAAAGAATATGATAATTTTAAGGAAATCATGTGTTAGCTGAGGTTTAATATCCACGCATGGCTTGGTAATTATTATCTTTACATACTCAAGCTGTTAGCATTTACTTTTAAGGATACTTTCTAGAAGCAGTGGACCGCATCTGCTTTGTGAACTTCCTCCAACACAGCAAATATTACTTGAGTTTCCCTGATTAGTTGCAGTCCCAAAACTACTTACGTAATTTTTTTTGTAGAACAGATACATTCTGCTTAAAAATTCTGGTCATTTTACAGGAACACTACCAATTAAATAAAAAAACAATTTGACAAACAAATTGACTGTTAAAATAGTATTCCTTGTAATATTTATCTTGAAAATGTGTTTTCCTTTATTATTGGGAAGTATTTTTATCTCTCTGAAGTTACATCTGCACATCTCCATGATTTTGTATCTTCTCACCATCCTTTTTTGTATGTGCATAGCCATTAGTTGCTTTCTACCTGTTTGTATTCAGGTCAGGTATATTGTGTATTAAGGAAAAATTTTGATCATTAACAAAACAAAGCTAGGTCATAAAATACTGCATTTTACCGAAAGTAAGTTATATAATTTATATTACTATATAATAATATATAAAAAGTAATTTAGATAGACTTTTAATGGTTGTTGTGTGTAATGATATATTTTAAAGAGAAATATGATTTTTTAAATTGTTTTTATCTCTTTAACACGTGATTATCTAGAAGCAAATCCAGGTAACTCAGTTGTTTGAATTTTTGGATTACTGAAAAACACTATTTTAGGAAAACAGCACTAGGAAGTCAGTTGTGCTGCATACATTACAATTTAGTCATGGAAGTGAAACCACAGAGATCTCTGTGTTCTTATAACAGTTTCTAAGCTGTTATGTGGATTCTTGCTCATGTGGCTCACTTAAATAGTCATAGTATGAATACAAAGTGGTTTATTTTTATGGAGATGAATTGAACTGTAATATGAAATACATAAAATTCACTTCTAGAATGTCTTATCCAGTTGTTAAACATAATAGATAGAATTTATTTTTTTATTAACTATGTACTTTCAGATAAGACTCTGTAGTAATTCTGTATATCTCATATTCCACTGAAGGGTGTTTGCCATACACTTGCATACAGTCATAGATCATGTTGATTATTGTTGACTGTATGTGCAACTAGTATTAAGATCTGTGTAATTTTTGTACTCATTTGAAATAAGTAGCAAAATACATGCCTCCCGTATGTGATAATCAAACTATATGTTTGGGATACTTGGAAGTCAGAATTTGTCATTTTTTTTATTGATAGTGTGGCTAGGGTTCTTGAGCATACCAAACTGATCTGGTCTTGGAATTGACTGTTATCTGTGTAAGTTTTGTTCTTCTCTTTTCTTTTTTATATATATATTTACACAGACACACACGCACGTGTATATATATGTATATATACATGTATATGTGTGTATATATGTGTATATACTTGTATAAATATGTAGATATAGAAATATTTTTTATATAAGTAACATTTCTATATTTATAGAGGGAAATAGATAAATGCACACACATTCTCTCTCTCTTTCTCTTATGGAATCAAGAGCAGATATATAAGGTATGAACAAATAAAGGAACAATTATTACTTATCTCTGAGCAATGTCTTTCCCAGACAAAATAGCTCACTCAGGAGGTCCCCAACTGACGCCTTTGAAACCAGAATGTGCGTTGTAGCATAGCTGGGTTGTTAACTCAGAGCTCTGTCCATAGAAATACAGAGAATTCTGCTTGAGAGACATCACAGCTTTGTTTGCCCCATCTCTTTATCAAGGGTACTTTGTGGCAACAGAGGGGAGTGCATGTCTGTGCTTTGGCCACTCCCAAGTTCTTGGCCTGCCTGACGAGTTTAAAAGGTCAGTGATAATAGGTTGTACTCAAAGACTACATAGTGGTCCTTCTCTTCCACCAACTGCTGCATCCCACTGCAGCAGAATGGCAGGGAAGACAGCTGAAATGCCTTGAAACACCAAAAAAGACTCTTAGTGAAAGCTTGTCAGGACATTTAAAATAAAAGATGAATTGTGGATAGAGTCAGTTTTTTATTCTTTATCAGTATATCACTCTCAGATGTCAGACTTTTTTTTTTCTAGTTAAATTTTTTTATACTGCCAAAATTCAACCTGTATGATTGCTGAAGGAAAAGACTCTGTAGGCTGTTTTACACTGTAGTTTTTCAGACTCCTAAATATTTTGGAATAGTGATTAATAAACAAAATAATACAGTTTTCAAGCATTTATCCCATTAGGAAAAAAACCCAAACAACATACTTATCATGATTTTTAACAGTGGTAGTAGCTTCCATCTGTTGTCATGGCCCTATTGTGTTATATGTGCGGTACTAAATAACCAGTAGAAAACCTAGAATTCTGATTTAATTATTTTAAATAAAATTTTTAAAATGGAAAAAGAATGAGGAATTAAAGATGATAGCTTTGATACCATTCTTCTGTTTACTCTGAGACATATTAATATGTTATAATTGGCAGTTTTTACAGTTACTCTTGTAGATACTTGGACTGAAGCAACTGAATTAATCTAAGAATCATTGCCATGTATTTTATAGGAAATGATACAATCTATTGGACAGACATGGGTTTCAACAAAATTAGCAGATCTAAACGAGACCAAACATGGAAAGAAGACATTGTTACAAACGGTTTGGGAAGAGTTGAAGGCATTGCAGTGGACTGGATAGCAGGTAGGTCTTAGCCTGCTTCAGGAATTGTCATGATTTCTGACAGTATGCTCTTGCATCTTCAGCTCAAGACTAAATAACCTGGTTTGCTTTCAGCTCTGATTTCTAATATTCCAAATGTTTAGAGATTTTTCTTTGAAGATACCGCCACTGGTTTTTGCAATTTTACTAAAGACAGAGAAATTATTTAAATATCTTGGACGCTATTTCTTAGATGGACAGTCTCAACTGTGACAACCATGAATACAAGTTTGCACTTTAAAACAGAAGGATGAATAAGACTACAAATTACAAACATAAGATACATACAAGTTAAAATACAGCAGTTAGTTTCTGGTCCTAACTTACACACTTTAACATTCAAATACTTTTCAAGTAGTCTTTTCTTTTTCCAGTAACTTCAAGGTATTTTTCCTAGGTAACATTTATTGGACGGATCATGGCTTCAACTTAATTGAAGTTGCCAGGCTCAACGGCTCATTCCGATATGTAATTATATCCCAGGGTTTGGACCAGCCAAGATCTATTGCGGTACACCCAGAAAAAGGGTAACATGACCATGGCTACTTTTAAAGTTTGCATGCTAGCACTGAAGCTCTTAGATAACTAAACCGAGGCCTTCATCCTAATAGATAAGCATTTAATAAAACCAGAAAGGATTGTATTGGAAACTATTGTACTGTAACTAAGCACAGGTGAAAGGACATGTTATTCTTACCATACTCTGAGCTTTTTCATTGGTCTCTGTATGTGTGACATGCTGTACTTTCTTTGCAAAATAGTTTTCATTTTCTAAGATAGTTATTTCAACTGAAGTTTAGACCTTGCTTGGAAGCATGCTTAAATCTGTTCTTAAGTTTCCAGCAAATCCAAGGAAGTCCCATTAGCTAATCATAGAGTCATAGAATGGTTGGAAGGGACCTTGAAGATCATCTACTTCCAACCCCCCTGTCACGGGCATGAACATCTTCCACTAGACCTCGATATCACAAATGAAATCATAGAACAGTGTAATCCGTGGTAGTTATAAATTCTAGTATCATGTAATAGCCCACTGCTACAACCAGGGAGATTGCTCAGGGTAGCTGAAAGTAAAGTGAGATGAAGCGTGTGGGTAAGAGTAAGAGTTGTCAAAAATGACATCTGTATTCATCCAACTGTTTGTTTAGAGTAGGGACTACACGGCAACATTAACAGAAATAGAAGATGTTCTGTCCCCTTCCAGCTTCAAAACTATTGTTAGCAGAGCTACAACTAAAACAGAAGCAGTAAATTCTGCAAAGAATACCCATCTTTTTTCTTTTTTTTTTTAATGGAAATATGAAATGTACTTTCTGAGGAAAAGGCATATAAGCAAGACTCAATGGATTTAACTGCTACACTTACCCTGCTAAAACGGAAGTGCTAAACGGTGTGCATCAAAATCTTAAAAGAATTATTTGAGCAACTGCCTTCCCCCAAAGCCAGAGATGACACTGTAGCTCATTTTCCCCAGATTCAATCAAATCACTATCTCACTATTTTCAGGAAAGCAGTCTCTGTACTCAGAGGAGTTTGCAGCCATAGTAATGAAGAAGTCTGACTTCTCACTGAGGCCAAATTGATACCAGTGATGCAAAATGCCATTTGGAACTTTGGCATGGTTTCTTCTATGAGAATTTAGACATAGCAATCTGTGTGTTTTGCAGACTAAAGCATTGCAACTTAATGTATTTAAGAATGAAGGTGAAAGCAATAACTGATTTTATTTTCTGCATAATGTAATAGCTTTTGCCACAAATCATTACAGCTCTGTTCATATAGCACCACTGGTTGCTTGACAGTATCTGCTAACAGTTTAGGATTAATGCTGTTCTTCAGAGTAGGATCTTCTTCAGATCCTAGTCAGGATCTGGCTGAATTAATCAGTATATTTTTGTCTTTAATGTACCAGAATATCTGTGCTTTTCTGTTAGAAACAAAATTTTAAAAAAACAAAAAACTTTTGAAGGTAAGTACACAGAAGCCTGATAAAATGCTTCTAACCAGAAGGGTAGACCAAACTTCTTCAAAACAAGAATTAATTTACAGTATAATTTTCTTCAACATCTATATAATGGATTTGCTGTACATTTATAGAGTTAGGTTTTCACCCCTTACATCAAAGGAAAAGAAAAGCCCCCGTGAAGTCTCTGAGGACTAAGTGCAGCAGGTGCAGTTTCTCTGCAGAATACTTAGATATTAAAATAATATGAATTACATTAAAAAAATGCATTATTTTCAACTAGAAATTGTAAAAAGTATAATCAATTCTTCTGCAGCATTTGAAGAGGAAAGATGGATTGTAGCTGAGATCCAGCATTTAACAATTGCCATAGGGAAGAGTAAATGCAGAAACCTTGACAGAATAATATCTAATACTGCTATTGATAGCAAAGTTGCTTTTTTACTTAAGTGTGGATTTTTTTATTTTAATGACAATATTTTCACATGATGCTTTCTGGCTCAACAGTTCATGGTTTCATTTTACCATACACATAAGCAGATGAATTGACAGCCAACAACATTAACAAGATTCTTTGGAAAGAAACAGTTCTTTCTTTTAAGTTAATGGATATTTAGAGATGCCACTGAACCATCTTCTTAGGTCTGAAAACAGAATAGTGTAATGCCACCAAAAAGCAGATATTAATAAAATATGGCTAAAATGTAATTTGGAGGAGTATAAATTATTGCACTTGAAACAAAAAACAGTAAAGGAGAGAAATGTTAAATGCAGAAATTAATTCAGTTGTGAAACATTCCTTAGATGTTTTGATCTTGCTGAGTTTTATAGGTAGTTTTTCAATGTGTTTAGAATACTTAAGAAAACATAGAAGGATGAGAGGACCACAGATAAGTCAATTGTTTTACATGTCTGGTAGAGCGGTGTATCTTCTCTGAAGGTAGATAAGCTTCATCTCTCTTTTTTAATACCATGCCACAGAAAGATTTCTTGAGATGTCTCCAATCAAAGTTTCTTCAGGAGAAGGATAGCACTGTTTTGCTAGTGAAGTACAGATACACCTTTCTGCCAGAAGATTAAGGCCTTTTTACCTTCTACGTTATTGTCATATCTCTTTTCCCTTTATGAGGCAAAACGTTCAAAGGTATTCTTCCCTCCCCTTACCCTGACTTCACATTCTTCATTTCTCTTGAAGCTTGAGTTGACAGCTATAAGAATAGAGAGGAAAATAGCAGTTGTTAGGTCTCGTTGAATCTGACAGTTATACCAGGACATAAAGCAGTCAGCATTCAGCTGGTTGGTAACATTATTTATTGTTACTAAGGAAAAAATTAAGAATGTGTGGTCCTACAAAGGAGTGTCTTTGTCCCTCATCAGGTATTCTTATTCATATAACATACACTTGGCTGATGGGATTTTTTTCCCAATTAAATAATAGCTTTCTGATCAACCTCAGAATTGTGATTGAAATACAGTTAAGCTCATACTGAAATAATTCTTAGACTTGAAGATACCTCCTTTGAAAACATTTTGGGAATTTCATTTGTGTTTAGGGTTTGGGGCGGGGGGGGTGGGGATGAGTTTAAACTCTGATTTAATTTTTTTTCCAAAATTTTTTTGAAGATTCTAGGCCAGCATCAAATTTCCACCACTTGCATTTCTGTCAGCTATGTAAATTACATTTGGGATAGTTCCAAAATAAGTTGAGTCGTAGTTGTTCTAGCATTGCAGTATACACACCAAATGTGTTGGTAGCATATTGCTACCTGCAAAGGTCCAGGAGACAAGTATTTTAGATGGTACTTCCCAGACCTTTTGAGAAGATATGGGAAGATAAGTTTTTCTGTACTAGTTAATAGTTCATGTAAGTTTATGTATCATTATATTTGTAATCATTAATGCTCTAAGAGAGTGTTAAGTTACTTGCCTTATGTTTTTGGCAGCTTTTCTGGATTTTCTTTGGAGGATTCTGGATTCATTTAACCTGCTAATTATGGTTTTGGTTTTGTTTTTTTTCCCTCAGAGTAACTTGTCTAAGGAAAGAGCACAGAATGTTTAATTCAAGTATATTGAATGCCTGCCTTTCTGTAGTCAACGTTTAGTTGATGTCCTGTCTTAAGAAAGTACCTCTGACTACATGCCTGAAAGCAAGTTCAGTTCGCTTTAGAGGGTGCTGTTAGTAATCTGGTTAAAGTTATGTTAAACTTAAGCAGTGATTTTTGATATCCAGCTGGTTAATACTGTCTGGTCTAACATTTCTAAACCATCTTTTTAATTTAGCTAATGTAGCATTTAATTTCCTAATGTAGTATAAGTATTATAGTTAGTATTCATATTACTGTTTGCTATGTCAAGAAATAAGAGAACAGATTTGTTTATATTATAGCCAGAAAGCCCTACAATTAGAGCCAAAGTAAGGTGGACACTGTTTCAGAAGTTAAATTTGATGAGCTGATTATAGGATCCATATTTGTTCTCCCGTGTCCCATTTTTATCCCTCCTTATTTCATGTATCTGCAGTCATCCAATCAAATGAGAGTGGTAAGGCACTGGAACAGGTTGCCCAGAGAGGTTGTAGATGCCCCATCCCTGGCAGCGCTCAAGGCCAGGTTGGATGGGGCTTTGAGCAACCTGGTCTAGTGGAAGGTGTCCCTGCCCATGGCAGGGGGTTGGAACCAGATGATCTTTAAGGTCCCTTCCAAGTCAGGGGTAGAACTGGTTAGTAATGCACAGAAGACTTTTGTAATCTTTAAAAACAGACTAATAGATACATTCCACAAAGAGAAAAACAATGGAGAATGGTTTTGTATGTTCTATTAACTTTGTGTCCAGTGTATTACTAAATAATGTTTTAGTGTGTTCTTATGAATACTTGCTATGAAAATGCTTCTACTCAGGCAATTAGTAATATGCTAGACCTCAATTATATTATCTTAGAAAGAGGTTTCTTGCTCAGAATATATATATATATATATATATATTTGTGTGTGTGTTTATAATACATTTTAACACAAATATGTATACGTACATACGTATATTTGTAGACACGTAGACGTTTAGTTAAAGCTATTCCATAGGTTACTGTTTAGTAAAGGAAGTGCTCCATGTAGATTAACTGGCCTCATGTTGCTATACCTAAAGCAACAGGTTGAGGAATAGGAGGTCATGGCAGAAGTTTGACCTAGTATCTTATCCTGAAATAGTGATGGTACTGTGCCAGTAAGTATACAGTAATATAAAATTAGATAAGTAAGATGCAGATTCTTCCCATGAGCATTAGGGAGAAGAGGAAAACTATTTTCTTCCCAAATAAAATCCCTTTGCTCTACCATTTCCCACAGTGCTCCTCAGTGCTTCATATTTAAAACATTTTGAAGTTAGACATACGTCTCTTCTATTATCACATTTGTTAGTAATTAGATGCGAGAGCTTCTGTTCCAGTAATTTTTTTTCTAATTTGCTTTTATTTTTCCAAGCACAAACCTGAATTCTTTAAGGAATAGAATTGCATATTGACTGATCACATACAGTTTTAAGAATTACTTCATATATATAATTTGCAAAAAATCTTTCAACATAGTGTTCTATGAAACAAATATTATGAGACATTTAATCTCTTAAGATTATTTAGAGACATGAGCCTTATCACGTTTTTTAAATACATATTTAATGGTAATGGTGCATTTTGTTTGCAAATGAAGTACAGCATTACGTATTTTCAACTCTTATTTTGATGCTAGATTTTAATTGGTAATTTCTACAACATTTTAGGTATTTATTTTGGACAGAGTGGGGACAGACTCCTTGCATAGGCAAAGCACACTTAGATGGGTCTGAGAAGGTTGTGCTTGTGAGCCTGGGGATTGCGTGGCCTAATGGGATTTCCATCGACTATGAGGTGTGTTCCTCTGTCTTCCAGTATATGTTAAAATGTACAGTATTATGTTTCATTAAAGCCAGCTGGTCTTCCACTTTGATGTAATCTTAATAACTCTTAATTAAATACTTGGACAAGACTGTTGATGTTTCCTTTAAAATTAATCTTTAGGAAAATAAATTATATTGGTGTGATGCTCGTACCGACAAGATAGAAAGAATTGACCTTGAGAGTGGAGGGAATCGGGAGATTGTGCTGTCAGGGAGCAATGTGGATATGTTTTCAGTCGCAGTGTTTGGAGCTTACATCTACTGGTCTGACAGGTAATTTATTTTTCGTAAGTGTTTGAGTCTCAAAATGTTATTTCAGTGCCAGGTGCTTCACCTTTGTAGGATTAGCCATTCCTTAGCAAGGTCACAGAATGGATCGCAGAAACCTATGCAATTTCCAAAGAAAGGGCATTTCTGATGCTGAAAGCTAAAGCATATCAGTGTCATAGATGAGAATAGGTTTCTTCACCTTATGTTAGGTGAACTCTCCACTGCCCTTCAGTCATTTCTTTGGTGTGAATTAGTTGAGGATTGTTGATGAGACATCTTCAACTTTTTTGGCAGAGCACATGCAAATGGCTCTATTAGAAGAGGCCACAAGAATGAGGCCACGGATGCTGTGACCATGAGGACTGGCCTTGGAATAAACCTGAAGGAAGTGAAAGTCTTTAATAGAGCACGAGAGAAAGGTTGGCTGTTCTTAAGGATGCTATTAATTGTTTTAATATCACCTGCTAATTTTATGTATATTAGCGCATACCAAAAGTTAAGTAATCACTGATTTTATCTCCACTTTTTACTCTTGAAGTATTTTTTTTAAGCTAAAATTAATGTCCTAAAGAAAACATACAGTACAAATTCTACTAGAATTCTTCTGAGTGTTTTAAGGTAAAAATCTAAACCCAAAACACTTCCTATCATTCCAGGTTTGGTGGGTGGTTTGTGTTTCATTTCTTTTTTTCTTTAAAAAAAAAAAAAAAGGCAAAAAACAGTCTTAGGAATGAGAGGGACCTTGAACTGTGCTTTAAATAGCAGTAATCTCAGGCAGTCTCAGATTTCTATTGGAAAGCAAACCAGAATTTTTTTTTCACAGCTAGAAATTCCCAGCCTCTGTGTCTCAAATATTTATTTCCTGAAATTACTTGGGTTTGAGTCCTAGTTTTTTGTGGGGGAAGAGACCTTGTAAATAATCAGATTTCCTTTATATTCAATTTGTTTAGCATATTCAGGAGACAAAAGTTATCATATACTCTCTGTGATTTATGGTACCAGTGGTTAAATTTTACTCTCCACTACCTGACTGCGAATGATCTTGCTTTTAGCTGTCTTTTTCCTCCTAAAATTCTGGTTTTGAAGAGACCTTGAAAAACTTGTTTCAGTGAACAAAGGTGGTTAGAAGTCTACCAAAATGATTTCCTCAGAACAAACTGCTACCAGGCCATCCAGACAAAATTTTCTATAAATATAATCAAAAAGAGAGGAAAAAAATGTTACTGTAGTACAATGGAATTTAGTACAAATGTATCTCTGGTGTTGGTAGTGCTCAAAAGTTGCTTTAATCACAGCATTACAGACCCGAAGATCCTGTTTCTTTTATTCTTTCCTAAATAACTGCTTTAAATATGACATGTAAAATAAATATGCATTTTGAAAGAAAACATATCTAACAATCAATAAGAAAAACTGTCCTTTCTTTTTCTTGTTTTTTTTTTCAAGGGAATTTTAAATAGTTTTGGAAAAAAATTACTTTGCAAACATATGCTTATCAATTTTACTAAGAATTTCTGCATGTAATTTCAGAGTACTGTGGGCATCATATTTTGTTGGTACAAATAAAATCCACACAAAAATTTATCGTTTCTTTTAACTAGGCTAGAAATAGTTAATGTCTGCTTGCTTGGAAGGGCTTTATATTATAGAATTAGAAAAATAGAACAATGGGATAAAACAATGCTTCTTTACATGTAATGATTTTTATTGATATCTTTAAAAACTTGATCGCATTAGGAATAGGAGAAACGGTTACTGAGGCTAAAAATCTTTTGATGTTAGTTTGAAAAACATAACTGAATGATTTTTTAATACGTTTTTCAAATTTTACTAGGGTACAAATGGTTAATGTCTTTGGGAGGGGATGTCAGTGAGCCAGAAGGACAAAAGGGAAAAAACAGGTGAAAAATGTTTTTGGAATGTTCTTCTATATCACACTATTATATATATTTTTTAAGTTCATTGAACTATAAGTAGTTAACACTGTTTAAAAAACGTAATTAGCTAGCTTCCTGACATTCTATTATTAAAGCAAACAAAGAAACAAAAAAAAACCAAACAAACAAAAAAGAACCCCAAACAAAAAAAAACAACAACCTGTGCTGATTGTGATTCATGCTTTTTTTTCAAACACCTGTTTTACCCTTTCTGATGAGCCAGTCCTGCAGTGCTATTCGCAAGCTGCTTCCTATCCTTCAGTGCTATTTTACATGGCTGCAAGGACACGCCCTAACTACACTGGTTTCAGAATTGGCCATTTTTAAAGATATTTAGAGCTGGTGAACTGTGGAAGCATTGAAGTTTTTGAAGAGATATTTTAGAAGCTTGAGGATCTTTTTTATGTATTTTCCTTTCTCTTCTCAACCTCTCATCCTTCCAAACAGATATTAACTTTTCTAGCCTAATAAAACTTTAAAAGAACCTTTAAAACAAACCAAATGTAAAAATGTGTGCAATTAAATTTGAAATGTTTTTACGTAACTATAGAGGAATATATCTCATCTAATTTTGCCTAGGAACACAAAATTCAATGTTTCTAATTTTAAGAGCAAATTAGCTCTCATCCCCCGTTATTTTTTCTTAAAAGTATCTTCAGCTTGAAACATAGCAGTTAGAAAATATAATGAACAGTACTTTCAGACACCATATAGTTCCTGAGAATTACTATGGTTTTCTACCTGAAAACAGTCTATTTAAAATGTTTTCTTCTCCTTTACTATGTGGAAAACTTTCAGAAATGGGAAAATTGACTATATTGAAAGAGCTGAGTTGTTATATGGAAAGTGCTGTCAGAAACAGAAACTAAATTATCTAAACTAACTATAATAGTAATTCATACACAGTCCAAAAAAGACAAAGGAAAATAGCTCCTAATTATTGACAATTACTGTAATTTTAAATATTGCTTGCAACAAGTGTAGTTTAAGTCATTGAAGTTATTAATTTGACAATGATTTCTTAATGGTAGGCATTTGTCAGGGAGTAAGTTTTTAAAGTCAGGTTTTAAAGGAAATTAGAACAAAATGTTAGGAAACGTCTTTATTAAAAACAAGGAACTGGTTTGACGCAGTTTTGTACCTGTCAATACGTATGTTTTCATTTTGATAGAAATTGTCTAAAAACAGTACTGTATTCTGATGGTATCTAAATTTGACTTTTTGCCAGTAACAGGTGTTTTAAAAAAAAAAAAAATCTTTCAAAGCACTTGAAACAGTCTCTAAGTCTTCAGCTGATTATGGAGGAATAACCCATTTCATCATTTTCTATTAATAAAATATATACTCTTATGAATTGGAAAGGACCTTAATTATATTTGCACATGAATTGTGTTCTTTAAAATTGTCTTTAGGTTGTGGTTAAAGTTACATTTTTTACTATTTTGGCATTTGTTTTACTTGCGAATATTGTAGAAACAGTTTTGAGAGAAGAATTCTTAGAATACATAAAATTACATTTTTATTTAAGTTAGCTAAGTGTAATATTGTAAAATATAGATTTTATTATTTTTTTTTACAGGTACTAATGTTTGTGCCAAGAATAATGGTGGATGTCATCAGCTTTGCCTTTATCGCGGAAATGCACGGAGAACATGTGCTTGTGCGCATGGCTATCTTGCAGAAGATGGAATTACTTGCCTGAGACATGAAGGTTACCTGTTGTACTCAGGAAGGACAATATTAAAAAGTATACACCTTTCAGATGAAACCAACTTAAACTCACCAGTACGGCCATATGAAAATCCAGAGTACTTCAAAAATGTGATAGCTCTTGCTTTTGACTACAGTCTGAAAGGAAGAGGTACAAATCGCATATTCTTCAGTGATGCACACTTTGGAAATATACAAGTTATTAAAGACAACTGGGCTGGCAGGAAAGTGCTAATTGAAAGTAAGTAAAAAACCTATTTCCTAAGATACGTACTTTATTTCAATAAACTTTATTAAGTGAAAAGCTGATAAGCATTTGACTTTATAGAATAAAAAATGTCAATAAAGTTTTAGCATGCTTAAGTATATAACACAAGTATTGTATTTTATCCCTATGAGATACATTTAAACATTATCTTTAAATTTACTACTTCAAAATAATTTATAACAATCTTACGATGCATGAAGCATATTACTAGAAACAGAAGTGATAATGACAGTGCTTAATTTGTATTACTGTTGTTTTAAGGAGCTTTACTGTTGAAACAAAACCTCGTTCTGCAATGCTTGGAAATGAAATATGTTCCCTCACCCCACAAACCTATTGGTTGTTTATTTTTCTAGTTAGTGGGGAAGAAGTACTGTAAGATACCTCTGCTGATATGACCATTCTTCAGTATAAAATATTAGGACCCTGGTCAGTGTGTTCAGTTAGCTCACCCTTCTTGTAGTGAGCCCAAGAAAAGTGACTTGTGATCAGTGATAATCGGTGGCAAATTTGAACCTAAAAAATTGTTCATTTTTAGTAGAGGCTTACTCAGTAGCTTTGCATTTTTACTATGCCTTCATTCACCACACTAGTAGGACGAGTTGTATGAAACTTGACATTTTTTTAGCCTTTGAATACTTAAAGCTTGGCACTGCTATGAAGGAATTGCCACCAATATCATCACCAAATTCTTCAGGACAAGACACAAAATGTATCTTGCAGCTGAGGCCTCAGTAAAATCTTCTGAGGATCCAGCACTGAAATCCTTACCAACAAAGTCTAACATAACTTTAATAGAAGGTGTATGTAAAAACTTATCATGGTTTACCATGGTAAAACTAGAATTCAAGGAAAATCTGAATGTGAATGTTTAAGATGTATATCCTTAATGCTAAACATCAAAAAATCTGTGCTAAAAAATCTAAGTTCTAAAAACTTCTGCTGTCTTTCATTTCTCTTCCAACTTAATTGTTCTAAAATATGCAATAAACCTCATTCATCTGTAGTCAGTTATCAGATGTATGTATTTACTGTGTTTCTTCTCTTCCTTGTAATTTCTGAGTGTTGTGTGGGTTTTTTGGAGGCTGCAGTTCATTTCAGTTACTGTTTTCCAAAATGTCTGAAGTGTTGCATAGTTTTGCTCCTTATGCTGTTGATAATTCTCATCTGAATTTATGATGTCATATGTTATGTTGCCGATGGCATTGCTACATTTAGCTATTTGTTTGGGTCAAACAGTTTAACAACAAGACCAAAGAAAGTGATGAGGGAAAAATGGAAGTACCTTTGATGTGGAACCTATCACCCTTTGCTGTTGCATGTTAATGGAAACATTTTTTTAAAAGAAAAAAGTTAAACAGCTGCAAACTGACAAAATATTATTCTACAACTGACACTGGATAATTGTATCATTATGTACCTCTGCACTGTGGTTCTGGGAAGGTATTCCTGGTCATGAAAACTGTTGACACTAATGAATGGAAAAGCATTTTTCATGTATGATACAAGGCTTTTTTTTTTTTTACTTTGAGTTTTTATGTGTGCATATTTTAGAGGAATTAATGATACCTGTATTAAGATATGGTAAAGAGAAACTAAGCAATGTTGTCAGGATGTTCTCATTACTCCCAGGAAAGCATTAAAACTTAGGGATTCAGAGTTGTATGGTTAGCCGTACAAGAGACACAAAAAGCTCACAGAGATGTGCAGTGGTAACGTACAAGCACTATTTTAACTCTGGTATTATAGGAACAGATTAAAAGTATTACGTGAAAAGCTACTGGAAATTTTTACATTTAAAACAGACAGAGAGGAGAAAAAAATACTGGTGAAGCACCGATACAGATACAAATTGGTTTTTTAAAAGAACAATGAAGTATTCCTCATTACTTTATAATAGGTTATTGTGCAAGAGCTAAAGACATTCCATAAAGCATAGCTGAGAATTACAGTTTTAAGAAATTGTTCGGAAGTGTTTCTACTTGTAATTTTAATAGGCCTGATTTAATTTTTCATTAGCAGAGTCAGCACTCTGAATAATTGAATTTCAGATGAAATTTTGTGTACTTGCAAAAAATTTACTGTATATGCTTGGTATGTATTTGTTAACTATGGCATTTGTTTTCTAGCAATGTTTCAGGGGTTTTTTTCATTGTAAATGAGAAGGGATATCACATCTCTGTATATGTTGGTTTATTGTTCTCTTTCATGTGTTTTAAACCCCTTTTCTTTATGTTGAGTCATTCATTTTAAACTGGTATTTTTGTACTACATATCCTTCCTTTGCACAGTCTGCACATGACTTTCACTGTAAACAAGAGAGAGTTCACCAGGCTGCTTGATATAGTGGAAGTATTTGACTGACAGCAATACCTATAAAAGGAGTGGTAAGACTGGTTGACACCAGTGATTCCATTCACTGGAAGACGTAAAATTCTAAAATTTTCTGATTTCCATGTTAACTATATGTGATTACATGGAAATTATTAAATGGAATCCAGCTGAGAGATTTTAGTAATAATGTTTCATTGCAGGATTAAAAAATAACATCTTTGACATTCATTTTGCTATTTTTTCCTCCAAAATTGTTAGTATGCATCTGTAGCAAGTTTTACTTTATTAGGAAGAGATTCAAAACCACATTGAAAACATCTAGTGTGGTTCTAACAATTCTACAATCCCTTTCTACCTCATTAAGTTGAAGTCTACAAATCATACAAACCTTTACTCAGTATTTGACTCAGAGGAAGTAACTACATTATATACAAGATACTATTGTCCCAGATTTTTAGTTCGCTGAATGTAGGTCTGCTCATAAAGAATCCATTAGCTGATGGTTTTCTACCTCACTGAAATCGGATATGCCACTCAAATCTAACACATTACTGAACTTTTCTGCACTAACCACAGAGTTAAGATATATAAAGAGCCTTTATTAAACAGGTATCCAGTTCACTAAAAACAGATTTACAACTCACGTGCAACCCATTATCTAACATGTTTTTAGCTCACTGAGAACAGATTTACTACCCAGAAACAACCCATTATCTAACATGTTTCCAGTTCACTGAAAACAGATTTACAACCCATACGCAAGCTATTATCTAACATAGTTCCGACTCACTGAATATTGATTTAGAATTCATAAACAACCCATTATCTGACAAATTTTCACCTCACTGAACAGATTTGCAACTCATAAACAACCCATTAGCTAACGCATTTTCAGCTCAGGGAGAGTAGATTTACAGCATATAAACAACTTTATCTAACTTGTTCCAGTTCACTAAGAACAGATTCAAAACTCACCAAGAACCCACTACCTGATAGGGTTCTGTCTTCAGCAGGAAGAAACAATAACAACAACAAAAAAGCAGTGTAGCATGTGCATAGTGTAACGTACCGTAACACCTTTATTTCTTGTGCAGTGTACATTTTTGGAGTGGATTCTCTCTTACCTCTGAACTCTGCTGATGAGCATTATTTCCTTTGGTCAGCCAGTAGGGACTTTTTCTTTCTTATTTTTATAAGTAACTTTATGGGGTTAATCTTTCTTGATTGCCAGTTCTTAAAAATTTACCTTGTTCTTGACTGTGATTTCCCACAGTTATTCTTTTAGGTGATGAATTATCTAACCATTCAGTATTGCTCATGATTTTATTGCTATAGCATCATGTACAGTTTAATCCAGTCTGCAGACATTTTTACAATTAACTTATCGATGCAGCAATACCTGTTTTAAATATGTTGTGACAGGGCTACCATCTATGTCATGTGTTTTGATCTCAGTCTTTCCTTCCAAAAGGAGTGTAAGAGATTATATTTTATTGTCTTTCTTGCTTTAAGTACACGCTTTGAAAAGTATCAGACTATGAAGGAATGAGTAGGTACTTACTGTGGGGTCCTACCCACCCACTAATTTCTTCATAACCTTCCGCTTTTTAGTTGTAAAGATAGCCCTGCAGTTCACTTTACACAGGCTAGACTGCTTCTGCTTCTGACCTGTAACCTCAGCTAGCTATATGTATGTGTACTTTTGTATCCTGTTGCGTTGTAAAAGCTTCATGAACCTGTTAAGGCAAGATGTTTGAGAATCTTTGTGATGTTCCTGTTTTTCATTGTCAATGGTAGTCCTCTGTAAAACAAAACACAGTCACAGGGATTGTGTTTGGAAAATTCATTATGTATATGTATTTTTTTTTATATATATACATATATATATATGTATACACTTTCTCTGTTCTTCCAGTTTGAGGAATCATGCAGGATTCATTCTGCAAAAAGGAGTATTTTTTCATTTCACATAAGGTTTCTGGAGCTTTTGATTGTGAAAACCAGTGCCTCGACAAATCAAATCCTAATTCATTTGGCAGTCTGGAGGAGATCCAGGGAGATTACATACACTTTGGAAGTTGTTTTTCATTTAATTTTCGCCCCCAATGGACTGTAGGCTTTGTAGAAAATTGAAAGAAAGCATTAAATACAAAAGGAGGAACAAAAGGTAACAAAGTTACATGGAAGTGACACTGAGTTTAAATCAATATATTCAGGTGGCCATCTCCGAATAATCTTTACGATTTCTGTTCAGCTCTACCAGAACTAGATGTTCTAAACATTGCCAGTCTCTCTGAGAGAATTTGTTACTGAAAACCCAGGTTAAAATGAGGTAATGGAGCTGTACACAGAAAGAACGAACAGGAGTCAGTAGCAGTTAAAGGCACAGAGTTACATAAGGAGGTATTTGGAAATCTGACTTGTTCAAAATTGCTACAGGTTATCAGTTTCATTTGGTACAACAGGGCCTATTCTCCTCTCAAAGAGAGCCCAGGGGAGAATTTTACTCTTATTTTCTTTGTTGTTAATTGCTTCTAGACAGAACAACACTATTATTTCAAACTTCTGAACCAGTTTCTGTAGTATTTAAACTGGAAGCCATTTCAAAGGCACTCTGATAAACATATATGAAGTAGTTTAAGTCTTTATAGATCTAAAGAGTCCTATCTTCCATCTGCACGTAGTTTTAAAGTAGATGGAAATGACTGAAAATGAAAGTGTTTCAACAGAAGCAAGCATCTATTTGATATATGAGATTTTTAGTATTATCTGCTTATCCCCTCTCATACCACATCTCGCATTGACTGTTGTTTGTTTTGTCAACTGATAAACGGTGAAATAACTTTATTTTTAATGATGTGATGATCTGAATAGAGATTTCTTCTACATGGAATTAGAGGTCTTGGTAAGAGTCAGAGAAAGTCAGTGAAAGATAGTATATTATTCACAAAGTAGTTTCTTTGTGGTTTTGGTGGAACAAACAACTAATGGGAGCCTTAATTAAATTAAAAAATCATGAAGACCAGTATGCTAAACTTTTTGTTTCTTATTACACATAAGATGATTACCACTGTGGATTGACCCATTAAGCCAAAACTGCATTATACTGGATGGGATAAACGTATGGTTTTTTCTTCTGTAATATCCAAGATTAAGCCTTAATTCACAAACCATCTGCTAAACTCCTCTTCTTTACTTCGGCAACCTTCCTTCTCTGCCTGCCTAGAAGCAGAGTGCCAGAGGAGCATCTGTTTGCCTTCTTCCTTCCCTGGTGAACATGTCATTGTGTATCAGCAGCTTTGAAAAAGTCTAAAATTTCTATCGACTGAGAACGGAGAGAAGACCATCTTAAACCACCTCTCTGATAAACCATCTGTGTGAGCTATCTTCCATCCCAGTAAAAATGCAAATTAAGATTAGCTTAAGACAGTGGATGACATGCTAGTTGATGGCTAATTTGCAGTGGGGAAACAAGAAGCTGCCTCATCGCATTTCTGGAGACTGCTTTTGGTTTTCCTAACTTGTTTCAAAGCTTATGTTTATGCAAGGAAGACTTTGTTTTCAAACTAAGTCTCTGTTTCTTAGCTAATAGTGCAGTCTCCTTTTTTTATTGTAGAAGTTTGAGGTAATACATTCATTAACCGAAGCCTGCCTTAGTGTGTCTGCAGAAAAACGGTGCAGCGTTCACATAGGTTTGGTGTAGTGGTATAACACTAGGAAGAAGACCAATGAAGAAGTTAGAAACTAAAGAAGAGGGAGAAGAAAAAAAGGGGGAAGAAAGGCAAAACAAAGCAAATGAGAAAGAGGAAAAAGTGTTAAGATGTGATACTCTGAGCTGGTTTTTTTCCTAACTCTGTAAACAATGACACCGAGACGTTTTGCCAGTGTAACATCTTTCACAGCACAAAAAGAAGCGTTATGTGGAAAAACGCTTCTTCTGTTGTGAACTTTAGGTGCTAGTGTCTACAGAAGGCAAAAATCTTTTCACTGCTAACATAAAGTGTCAGATCCTGTGATGTATTGTAAGGCTTTTTACAGTCTGAATCTTTTAAAGGTGTTCCAATGTGTGCTACTATTCTTTCTAACTAAATGGGTCCAATTTAACTGTCAAAAAGGCATTTATGTTCCCATTTCTCTTACAGAGCATTAAATTTGGTACATTGTATGAGGTCCCTTTAGTTTCAGAGCTTTCTTTTCCAGGAAAGAAATTTTTAATCTGTTAAAAATAAATACTTTAATATTGTTGCTTTTCATTTCATAAATAAATTGGATTCATGATCGTATATGGTTTTGTATATGTAATTGTATGTAGGTCCAGTGATTTTCACTTTTTAAAGGAGGGAAAGTGAGAGGCTATGGTTAAGTCTGGGACATTTATGTGGTAAAAACTAAATTTTATTATTACAACTGCAGGCTTGTTAGTGAAAACCAAAGTCTCTGGGTTATCACTATACTTTGTTTCTGGATGTGGCTGGATATTATGATTAATGGGTAAAGTTTATGAGCTGTTCAGTAAATAACTGTTAGTATAGGTGGATAAAGTTTACTCACTTTATATTAAGCAGTTGTTATTCCAGAAATATGTTTTTCTGCACATTTCATGCTTTGTGTAGCTGTGCCTGGTTTGAAACTCTGGAATGTATTCATGACGGGAGCTGACATAACACTGATCCTTCAGTTCAGTATGTCCCGAGCATTCCCAACCTCAGTATTCAGGAAAGGTGCTTCTGCCTATTAAACGTGAGATTATTCATGAAGTATTAATATTGTTTATGACTGCTTCAACTTTCCACATTGCCCTTAAGTTTTTATTGATGTAAATATTTGCTGATGTAAACTTTTACATATGCAGCTGTGGCTTAGTTGCATAAAATGCAAAACTATATTTGGTGAATTGTCAGGAAAAAGCTATAGAGTGGAACATCTCTTGACATTTCTCCTTTGTTTTATTTTAAAGAGTAATGTGATACAGCAAATATTATTAGGTTATTAGGCTATTCTGCCAGTAATGTTTCTAATATCTCTATACTGTTTTGTTTTACTTCAACAGTAACAAGAAAAATGAGTGATTATAAGTATTTATTACAAGACTTATTAGTCTCAGGGTAGTCACTCTAATGGTAATGCTAATTTCTATTTAAAGGTGGTAAGGCTGAGTAGTAATTTTTTTGAGGGAGAGTCTGCATGTAACGCATAAAAAGATAATGTGGGCTCTTGTAATTAGGGAAAAAAAAAAGTCTTCCATAAGAATTGTTGAGTTTTTTTTAAAACTTAATAAAACACTTCCATCTCTATATGTTAGCTTTCAACTCTAAAAGTCTTTCTGCTTTTAAAGCCTCTTTTGCATGGATACTTTTAACTATTTTGAAGTTATGATATTATAACAGTTGTTACCTACTAATGATATATTGAACTATACTGGGAGGGTTACAATTTACAGTTATACAAAATACTATTATTTTTCTAATTAGTTGATTTCTCTGTATTTCCTTAAGTATATTATGTATCATTATTCCTTTGTTACATTATTGCCTGCTGACCCTAAGACAGTCCCTAAACCTTATCAAGGAATAAGTTAAATCTAGCATAATAAAAGACAGAATATTGCAGGTTTATATGTCTATTGATGTGGTTTTCTTCAGTAAGCAGTCAGGGAACAACTATGGAAGGGCTATATCCATTGTTGGGAAAAAAAGTAATTGGAGGTAGATATAGATTTCCTCATAAAAAGTTGTCAGTTATTTTCTTCCTCATGATAAAAGGGCTAAGTCATTCTTTGGAAAAAGATATTATGGTCCACAAAAATATAGACATAGAACTAAATACACGTTGTATTTAGTAACATAAACCAGACTTGATTTTTGAAAGCTGATTGTCACAGCAAATTATGATGATACTATCTACTGTGGCTTGACTAGTGTGTTTTTTAAATGTTATTAACTGGGAGCCAAAAAGAAACCCAGCATTTATGCATATATAAGCATAGTTCTGGAACAAGCTTACTGTTTTCAAAGTCAATTTTTTCCTCATTTTGCAGAGTTAATTACTTCTTCCATGTATATTCAGGTGAGAATGACCAAAAAGTTAGTGGCATTGTTTCTGTTCTCTCATTGTGAGTTTCTGAGCTCATCTGATCCAGAAGTAAGAGAAACTGTATAGCAAAATGTAGAAGAACCACAAGTGCTGATAGGGGACCAAAAATAAATAAATAAAAAAAAATCAAATATTCTAAAATTTGAAATGCTGCTATTATCTGTTTCTTGGCATGAAACTTTTACAGACCTCTGCCTGAACTGAACTGAAAATGTTTCTAAGAGTGAGTAACATATTTCTGTCAGTCTCCATAATGAAATTAAAACCAACTAAACAAAATGTTCCAGAAACACTGTACAACTTGTTGATTGATCCTTCCAGGATCAGCTTTTCCTTCTGGTATCTCGGTCCTATTTACATCAACAGCCCTCCATAAGTTATAACCCCATGGATACTGGTGAGTACGCAGGTATTCACAGAGTGTTGGTACGTCACCCGCTCTCAAGGGTCCAGCTTTGCCCAAAGGTGCAGACCTGCCTTGTCGAGCTCCAAACGGGGCTTTACCAGTGTTGGACCACAGGTACATTGAATGAATATCTAATGCACTTCCTTGCATAGAAATATCATCCATTTGTTACATACTATTCACTTGCCTGGTTAGTTCATCTAAGTATGATTAGAGTCATCAACTGCAGGTTAAGTTCATGGTCTTTTTCATGCTAAATTCTGTTGTTAACTGCTCTGAATAGTCTTATCAGGTGTTTTGTGTAGACCTTCCTATGTTCACTGATGGACCATAAATATCCTACTACTTGGGTATCTGCCTGTCTTTCATACTGCACTTACTTCACAGATACAGTAACTACATACAAGATTTTATACATCTTCATTGACATAGGCTAAAGCAATGTTATAAATCCAGAAAGTTATTTACCTGGTAGTTTCTTTTTGCGGAATTTATTAGAAGTGTTTCTTGAGCAATTATCCAGTATTTGTATTTTCATTTTTATTTGCACATAGACTGAATTTTTAATTGTCATTAGGAAGACACCAAATGTTTTGTTAAATGTGAGATTTCAGTATTATACCTTCTACAAAAACAAAGAGTTATTTTTTTCTGGATTCTAAAATTATGTAGATTATTCCCAACAAATGTTCATTCTTTCCAGTACTGGCTACTCCAGTAAGTTTGAAGGAATAATAAGGTTACATCCATGGAGATATTTATAGTGTCTTGAACTTAAGCTAGTTGTTGCCTTGAAGAACCCAAACCCTTTGTTTATACTACATTATTGCATTTAATAATCTTTAATGTGTAATAGCATATAGCATGGGTTTATATTTTGGAGAAACAGAAAAATGGTACAGAAGTTTGCTACTTTACGGTATAATTTTAGCAAACTTTACATGTGATCTAAAATAAAATAATATTCTTAGGCTCTACAGGACAATGAAATAATTGGTTATTACAGTTCAGAGTTGTTTATGCCATACTTGATATTTAAGATTTCTGTTATGATAGAATATATGATGGCCTTCTTTTACATGTGGCTGACAGAAGCAGTTAAGAAATTACATCACCCTCTAATTTTTTGAGACAAATGGAACTCATCTTGCTTTTTTTTTTTTTTTGTAATTACACCTTATTATTGTCTTAGAATTTTTATTTAGCAAAAAGCTTCTGGCTTTATGGTACTTGAAAAGCAAAGTAGAAGGGTAAATATTATTT
This sequence comes from Haliaeetus albicilla, assembly GCF_947461875.1. Taxonomy (NCBI): domain Eukaryota; kingdom Metazoa; phylum Chordata; class Aves; order Accipitriformes; family Accipitridae; genus Haliaeetus; species Haliaeetus albicilla. The sequence goes on from NC_091486.1 coordinate 6,427,995, forward strand.
AAAGTTCTAATTGGGCAGTCAGTTAGGTATGTGAACATAAACCCTTTTCTTCAGGTGCTTTATTGCTTGTGAGGCATTCTTTTCCCCTCAGATCAAACGGTGACCACCTGTTGTCTATCACCATAATCTTACACAAACAGATTGACAGAAAGCAGTATCATCTCCTGTGACCAGTCTGGTGTAACAATTGACAGGCTGTATCCTGAAAGGTAAATTGTGAAAGACAATTAAGAGAATGAATAAAGATTGAGTGGGTGTTTAATGTTAAGTACTGAAAATTAAAGCCTTCTCCAAAGTTCTGATACTGAAGTGCTGTTTATGCTCAGTTTTATTACTCTGATGGCTTTTCAGTATTAAAAAAAATATGATGTTGACCATTGTTCTTGCTTTACAACTTTGTTAAAGAAAAGGAGTTAGTAAAAATATGAAATTAAAGGAAAAAGGTAGTTGAACTGGTGCAACTGGAAAAGTTTTGGCTGTAAACTTTCTAGAGAATTTTAAAAGTAGAAGATAGGAGATAAAAATCTAGGATACTGAGAAATAGTACACACATTACCAAAAGTCAGTGGCAACAACTATTTGATAATTTAAACTTTATGTCCTTTAGTATTTTTATTTTCTGCTTGCAATAATGAGGGAGCTCTAATCTGAGTTCTTTAGTTATTGATTTGTTGCTTGTCTGTTCCCTGGGAAAGTCAGATGAAGATCAGCATGACAATATTTATAAGCTGCATCTCATCTGTGGGATGCAATCCATCTTCGTTAAGTTCAGTAAAAGTGATAGATAGCATTTGGCAACGTAATGATGTGATCACTCTACCATTGCCTTTGTAAATCATAAGCTGTTGCATTCTCTTGTGTAGATATTTAATCAGTTATACACCCCATTACTGATTTAATTCAGAATGTCAGTGGCAGGTGAATAATGTGAGTATTTGTATATTAATATCATATTGTATTAATGTTCCTTTCATTTAAGTATGCTATTCATGTGAAAATCATAAACTGTTGCTTCATGGCTAGAATAAATTTAATCAGTGCTGTAGGCATCTAATGCCATCAGTGTTTTAATTCAATATGTCAGTGAAACAAATGTGTTTCCTTTCATTTCCAGTTTCTTTATGCTTTACTAATTCAGAATATTACATGATGCTGTGAAAATATGAAGCTGAGAGTAAACAAATTGCTGATTTTCATCCTGTCAGTAGATTTTGGGTCTGAATCCCCCAACTGTAGCACGAGATAGGATGAGTACATATTTCTGATATATTTTAAAGTAACTGAGTATCTAATGATAAATTAACTTAAAAAAAAATATGCTGTAGAATGTTCCTTAAGGAGGTGTGAAATAAGTAAATACAAAATAATATCAGTGCAAACTGGTAATGATATAAAACTAGAATGCAGTTCCTTTGGAAGCTTCTCCAGTGTCCTGTCTTTGGCAATATGAAGTTGCTAGAAGCTTTTAGTTTTAAGGAACCACCTGAAAGTCACTAGAGGACCATTTCTAGGACCATTTCTGTCCTCAGTTGGCACCTGTTTTATCATTGATAAAAGGATTTATATGAATTTTGGGATTCTTCACTAACGTCTAAAACAAAAAGCTTACTTTAACCTAGAAACAATATAAACTAACAAAAAATATTGTATTAGCACTGATAACTTATTATACTGAAGATTTACCCGAGTAGTGTACTGATGGTACTTCATCCAGCTTATGCTACATGCTAATAAGAACAAAGTTGTATTTTCCATTGTAAAAATTTATCTAAATTGTGGATTGCTTTAAAAGCACGTTATGCCATTGACTTTAAAACCACCTTACCTACAGATTTCTAAAAGTATTAAATGATTCACTTCTGTATTGGTGGAGTTTTCAATTCCGTAAGTAAGGAACATGATAAAACTAAAAGTTTATTGGCAAATAAAGAAGAGTGCTTGGTATAAATCCTTCAGAACTTACACTTTTGGTGGATCTAAGCAAATGCACTTGGTATGTGTTTGCGGCAGACAGTTTTATATTTAATTAGTGGGTTTTTATTGTCTTACATGAAGGCAATTTAATTTCTCTGAATGTTTGCTTTTTAATGAAAAGCATATTTTTTATTCTGAATTTTTGTATTGGTGGTCTTTATGAAACCATTATCATCCACAGGCTTGTCACCTGAACCATTTGATAGTTCAGATTTAATTTACTCGAAGATGTGATCATCTAATAAGGAGCCCTCTCTTCTTTAAAAAGCATATATATACACATCAGGCAGTTTCTGAAGTTTGACTTGTGCTAAAACATTTCCTTAATTGGGTATCAAATATTGGATTTCAGGCAGCTTTCACAGCCTGATTCTGTTGCTGAGTTATTCTCAGATTTTTTATTTTTTTTTCTTTTCAGTCACAGTCTTAATCACAGAAATTCCCATTAAGACAGAGATTTGGGTGGTTTTTTTTTTTTTTAATCTTAGCTTCTTTATTTTCTTTTAAAGTTGTTGCTGCTGTTCTCTTTTAAATAAAATGTTTTATTGGTTGCTTTGTTTTAGTTCTGCTCCACTCAGAACATGTATATATGGCAAGGTTTTTCAAAACTGCACATTTTAGATATTTTATTAGAACAAGAGGTAGATGCATTTTTCATCTGTACGCTAAATGTTTGCTTGTCTCCACATACGGCGTAACCTTTCATGACACTTTTTTTCTAAAAATTTAGGAATTACCATTTTACAAATAGTAATGTTGAATTGAACCTTCTTCTGTCACCATTTATAGACCTTAATTCGGAGTTGCAGTAAGGTGTGTTGGTCCAGTTTAAGAATGTGAAACTGTACTTTCTGATACTTGTAGAAAAATGGAGTTGTTCTCTTAAATATAGAAATTACAAGTAAACTTACACATCTTGTACTTCAATCATTCTAGATGTGTTTTAGTTCATCACCTCTAGCTGTGGCAGGAACAACATCATCTTTTGTCTACTACAGGAGAGGTTTAGACTATGTTGTATAAACAGTTTGCTTTCAAATTTCCTGACAGATTCAGACAAGAAACAAAGCTAAAGTTGATAGAAATTCAAGAGGTTACACGAGGGAAATGATTTTTTTTTTTTTTTTTTTTTTTCCTGATAGTCATCTTTCAAATTAAGGCATGATCTTAGTTAAATCCTCGCTTCCTAAGGGCTATGTCTTTAACCACAAGGCAGAGATTTGATTTCATTTTTCTAAAAACTTCCATAATACAGATGAAGAAACACTTGACATTCACAGATGTGAAAGGTAAAAATAGTGCAATAAATGCTGTGATGGTTTGTTCATTACAAATAAAGTGCAGAATTGGTCAGAAAATGTCAATACATCTTCTGTCATTTTTTAATAGAATCACACCATATTCTGAGTCGGAAGGGACCCACGAGGATCAAGACCAACTCGTGACTCCACACAAGGAAACCTAAGAGTTAAACCATGTATCTGAAAGTGTTGTCCAAATTATATCTAAGAGCGTTGGTTTTAGTTTAGAGAGCGTTTAGTTTAGTGGTAAATCGGGATTCAGCATATAATTTTAATGGAAATTAGTAGATTAAGTTAGAATTGTATTCCTGGCTCTTTATTTTAACACTTATCACACTTACTAAGTTTTCTTTCAATTTCACAGTTAATGGAACATTTGCAAGAAGTAACCAAGAAGTATATCAGAGCCCATATCTAAACTGTACGGACTTCTGCCCCTGGGAGTGATCCCTTGGCCCAGAGCAGGGAGCAGAGCGATTCCTGTATGCAGTGCTTGGTCTGGTGCCTCTGGGATGATTTGGGCAGTCCAAGTTTCCTTTGAATCCTGTGTTGTGTTTCTCTGGCTCTGAGAAATTATCATTATTTTTAGGATTTCTTCTGGCTCATGCTGACTAAAATTGTGTGCTGGCTGTATGTCAGTCCCAAGAGTGATGTTTTGACGTTATGATGTCAGGGATATTTTTTGCATATCCTGAAGGATGCTTTGAGAAAGTTGTGTTTCAGGTGTGGAGATTTCAGTGGTTGGGAGGTCTCTGTAGGCAAAAGGAACAAAACCTGATGTGGTCTTGTTTATACTCCCAAAAGAGGTTTTTTTCAGAATGAGTAGCAACTTTTTTGCCAGAAGAATACATGGGTTACATCTCAGAAGGAATTAGTTGTTTCATCCCAGAAGGTTGCCCTGGTATAAAATAACAGGCATGTGGTGTGGGTGCTCGGGGTGCAAGATCCAAGAATGAAGCAACTGGCTTTCTTAGTTCGTAGTATAGAGAGATATACCCAGAAGCTGCATAAACCATAGTCGATAATAAGCCTGCTTTCAAACATGTTCTAACTGGTTTTAAAATACGTCAGTAGGTGTTTGCACATCTCTGTCAGTGATGTTTGAATGAACTGATTATCTCTGATTTCAGTTGGTGATGTCTGAAACAAGAAATAAAACCTTTGCTATATCTCAATATGGTTTTGATGTTTAAAATTCAAAATAAATTAATAAGGAAACTAAGTATTGCATTTGAAGAAATAATACTTGTAACCCATTCATCCTTTTGAAAACCAGAATTCTTATCAAAAGGGTCATTTTTGCCATGCTCAGCAGAGTTTTTTGTAATTTTCAAGTCACCTTCAATGCCATTTTTAAAGTTAAACTCAGTCACTTTTTTGAATTACTTGTAAGTGAGCTAAAGATATCTTTTTTTCATAAATTCTCCTTCAAAAGTAGGAAAACCCTTTTTACATATATTCACCTCCTGTTAAGGAGTGTCATCTAATTTTATTTTTTTTCTATTCTTCTATAAGACAAGTCACTGTTACATCTCTACAGATAATGAAAATGTAGTCAGAAGATCTCCAAATGCTTTAGAAAGAGAAATGTAAAAACCTGATAAATAATTATTGTTTCACAGTTTTTATTTATTTGCCTCCTAGTTTTGATTTAGTGTTAGCACTTTCAGTGTGATCAAACTTACTTTGGGACTTTCTGTTCTGTGTGTATGAATTGCATGGTAAAAATTACATCTTCCAGCAAACCGAATGTAAATTGTAATAACCAGCGTAATGTAATCCTTATCATATTTCTAGATTTTTGCCTTCTGTAGCTCATTAATAAGCTGTGTGAACCTTCTGGTCTAAAATTACTTGTTTCTAACAAAATAATAAGTGAAGTAATGAACATACATTTCTGTAGTAATGCAAAAGTAATGGTAAGAAATCATTACTCCCGTTTCTCACAGTGTGTCGCTTTTATATATTGGAATCAGATACAATTTATCTTTTCTGGACATTAAATATATGTTTTAGCTGCTTATTAATATCTGCTTTTGTTTCTAGCTCACACTTTTTAGGTAGAATGCAAAAGTGTGGCATTGTGGCTTACTAAAACAATGTATTGATGTGGAGACCTTCAGAGTTGGGGTTTTTTTCAGTATTTTTCAGGTGTTTGAAAAAAGCCTAGACAGTTAATAACAACAGGACACTTTGATCCCTATTAATATAATGTGTATCTGTGTTAGAAAACACATCGAAAGATAGTGCTAAGTAATACAAGTAATTAGCGAAAACATGTCCAAGACTTGGCTTAAGTGATGTTTGAAGTTGTGACTAAATTATTGCTGTCTTGAATAAATGCTTATTATTTCTAATATATTATCTGGGGATGCTGTAGTAAAAATATTAATTTAATGAGTGTTAGAATTGACAAATATAGTACAGGGATATTAATAGTGATCTTGCTCTCTATGTTTTCTTTATTTAAAGTTATGAAAAAATAATAAGACTTTGATTCCAATAAAGAAATAAACAGTGGAATGAGAAAAGAATTGACAGAGTCAATAGGCTGAAATAGCTGAACTCTGTGATTCTGCAGGATCGACTTCGAGGAAAAAGAGAAACAAACATCTTGTTAGCAGGAGTTTTATTTGCTCTGTCTGTAACCATGTCTTCCAGATGTTGGGTCAGTGGAGGGACTTGCTTACCATAGAGCTTGGGACACTCTCTATTGGACCAGTTCAACCACATCCTCAATCACGAGACACACTGTTGACCAGAGACGTCGAGGAGCTTTTAACCGGGAAGCAGTAATAACAATGTCTGAAGATGATCATCCACATGTGTTAGCTCTAGACGAATGTCAAAAGTATGTATTATATCTCTCTTATCAGTTTTTTAATTTTTGCCTAATGTCAAGGACACAGCAGTACCTCTTTATTTCAGAGTCAACTAATACTGCTGAGCCCTATGAAGATTAAGTAGATTTCCTTGTTTAGGAGACAAATGTTAGTATTAATTTTTTTTAAGCAATTGCAAAATGAAGATACAGCATTTTATATGGTTTTATGTTTCAGATCAAATAATCATTACAATTTGATGGAATGTTAAAAAATCCAAGCTGGTTTTAAGAAAAGTGAGCTAAATGCAAATTGTCAAGAGTGATCATTTTACTGCTTGCTTTTGTCAGACGTTAGTCTCATTGCTTAAATAAAAACAAAATTAATTTAAGCATTTGAGAAAAGGAATCTGAGTTTCTAGTGTGGCAAATGGATAGGCCCATGTGTTTATCACAAAAATCAGTGTTGTATAAAATTATATAACGAGGTGTACATTTAACGGTGCTTGTGGGCAACATCCTGGTAAGAAGTCTAATTTAGCTCCCTTCCTGCCACTCTCAAGAAGACTTTGTTTCCTAGTACGATAATAGGAGGATTTATATTTCTACTTCAGCCTCTTGCTAATAAGTGTCTTACAAACTTGAGTTACTTTAATCTTCTCTGTTAATTCTGGAAGAAAGGCAACCTGCTTTTTCTGCTTCTTGTAACTGTCTTCCCTTTGGGGAGGCCAGGCTACATTTCTGCCTTAATAAGTTCTATTTTTAACTTGTGATAGCTGAACGTACAATGTTGCGTGGGTAGTCGATGTTATTTCCATGAGTGACTTCACGTGCAGTTTATGCAAATTAAGAGTTTATGCTGTATTGTGAAATACGATTTATCCAGGTATCATAAATAAACCAACTAAATACTGATGGAGATTGCAGTGAGAGGATGGGCAGGTTCTAAGCAGTGTATAAATTACATCCACAGCTCATTCCATAACATTTTGTCCACCATTGTTTAACAATAGCAAGGGGCTGACGGAGCCTCCTGTAGAGCATATTAAGGTCGCTTGATTTCCCATTATCATCCTTCTGCTTACCAGTCCTTTTGTTTCTATCACAGTTCTAATGTGGGTAAAGCTGCAGATTAATTTCACTGTTAGAAATTACTAATATACACATTAGCAGAATTAAGTTTATATCATTGCACAGCTTATATCTCTCTGTAATGATATATTAGTATAGAGACATGATCAGAATTGAACAGACTTGCAAAGAGAAAAAAATCTGTACTCGTATACAAGTTAATGAACTAAGAAACTGCTATAACTTAAAGGATGTTGGCTATTACATTTTCTTATTTACCATTGATTATCACAATTACTTATAGATGCCATTCATAATTGTCTATGAAGGCATATGTTTTTTTCTGTTGCTCATTTCATAGAGAATTAAATTATAAAATGTATCTTATGGTTTTGTTTGTTATTTTGATTTTAATACAGCTTAATGTTTTGGACTAACTGGAATGAGCAGCTCCCAAGCATCATGAGATCTACCCTCTCAGGCAAAAATGCACAGGTTATCATTAGTACAGATATTCTGACACCAAATGGACTTACCATTGATCATAGGGCGGAGAAACTTTACTTTTCAGATGGCAGCTTGGGAAAAATTGAGAGGTGTGAATATGATGGATCACAAAGATATGTAAGTAAAACCAAAAACTCAAACATGTTAATTGTGAATCTGTTTGTTTGCATTTGTTAGCATCTTTAAAATGACAGTATTACAGGAAGATCATCAGTTGCCTAAGTTTCTCCTAATATTAGTTGTATATTAGATATAAAACTCAAAACCACTTCTGAACTACAAGTAATCCTCTGTTTACTCAACACATTCCAGTTTCTGGATGACCTTCTGGAGATGCAGACCCTTACCACGAAATCTGTTTGTGTTAGTATTGAGCCTGAAGCATCACTGTCCTAAATGATCTGTATCAGCTTGAAAAAAATGTAGAACTAACTTCAGTGGAAGAGGTAGAGAAATGTTCTGCTTTACATAGGAGGATTATAATTTTCCTTCCAGTGCCAAAATTTTCTGAACGCACTAGAATTTATTTTGTGTAATGCTTGAGTGTTACTCTACAAATCTTATTTTTTTTTCTTTTCTAACTATCCATTTTCAGACATACTCAACCGCACTCCATTACTCTTTTATCATAATACATTTTGGTACTTGAGTATAAAGTATACAATCTCTGACTATATATTTACTGTGAAAATTGGTTAACTTTCTGGGTTTCTTGCTCAGTGAATCCACCTGTGTATCTGACAATAACATACAGAAGGCAGTTTCATGGGTTTGTTTGGGGTTTGGTTTTGTTTTGCCATTTGGGAGATAAAAATGGAATTACCATCTTTCCTTCTTTCATATTATTCCTTGTTTTTTATCCTTTAATTATATCTTGATTCTAAATGTTATACAAAATCTGTACTTACTTTTTATTTAAATTCAGGTCATACTTTCAGAGAAGATTCATATCATTTAGATCTGTATGTCCATCAGTTACTGCTGCATCTTTCGTGAGATAATGTAAAAGAACAGCACATGGTCTTCCAAATGTACATGTAATGGATCTATATTGAACCATATAACAGCTCAATAGTATTTGCAGAATTGTTTATGGTTCTATCTCTTACACTACTGTATATAAGAAATCAAAAGCTTTTAACTGGGTTGTATGCAATGATCTTGGAGCTCCTACTTAAATTACAAAAGGATATACCTAGTTCAAATGATCTCTGCTTAGTCTCTGCCATTTGATGTTTTTCTTAAATCCTGCTTCATTCATCAGTTCTCCTGAAATGTATCCAGTCTTACCTGTTCTTATTCCTGACTAATTTGAATAATTACGTATCAGGAAGGCACCTCAGTTGTGTGTACCTCAGTAATGTGCTGTCTACCACATTAAAATATTTTTTCAGATGGAATCTCTAGGGACTTGTTGTCATCTTAAAATACAGGTATAGGAAATACAGGTAGAGGAAATCACCCGTTTTTCTCATACTTGTCAGCTTTCTCAACTATTTCTTTTGTAGGACTTTGATCACAATTTGAAAGTTCTAATATATTACATCATCCTCCTCTTGACTTCCTGTCCTTTTATCTTCCATTGTGTTGTCATTTTTGAAGACTGACATTACATTAGAGGATTCTTTTATCTTATTCCATTACATGATGTATTCATCTACATTATTATAAATGTAAGTGACAAACTCCTGTCTATAGTAAGGTTCATCGTCAATTAAAAATGCCTATTTAAAAGACACATGCAACTTTTATTTCTTTCACAAGTAGGAACTTGTGCTAATACTTCATTGTGTGCCTGCAAGTTTATTGCAAATTCAGACACTTATTCTTAAGTTCCTGGAGCTTAAGGATGTACATAAATAGTTATATACATGCCATTTTATTCCAGTGGTTTGCTTTGGTTAAGTGCATTACCATCTCTATCTACAATGTTATTTGTCTTTGTCAGTACTATTTTTGTCACATTTATTAGGGAAAAGAGAAAACTATCTCATTTAGATCAGCAATACTAAATAATTTTTAAAATAATTTCCTTTATCTCCTATGCTTTCTTTAATTGTTTTCTCTCAAAATACCTCTTTCTAGGCTAAATACTCTATTGTTCTTCTTCTATTTCAACAGGGAATCTTAAATTATTTTCTTACACTTTTTTCAGTTAGAATTTTTTTTTTCCTATTAATTTTGGCTGCATTTCCACTTTGTGATGTATACGTCTGTCTTGTACTGCTGTTTCTTTTCCATTTTGCTATCCTGTTTAGTTTTACTTTCCTGATCCTGTTTTACTTAAGGCTTTGAATATGCTGTCAGTTAAGTACAAGGTAATTAGTAGGTTATGTGGAAACAGTTTCTTCATCTCTGCACAGGGTATAACAAAATACACATCACAAACCTGAAATGGGAGGTGATGCAACTTAGTTGCAGAAACCATTACTAAAATCCCACCTTTTTATCAGACCTCTGGCTTTCAGTTTGCATCAGCAAGACAGACTGGTCATTTGGTTTTCTCAGCCATTGAACATTGAAACTTCTACTTTTCCTAGTATATTGCCTGTTGGTTTGGCTTTCTGTCATTTGAACTCTTCTTCCCCATTACAGTAACAAAAAAGCTCCTGAAAGCAATAAGCTGAGTCCAGCATGCTCTTCTGAAGGCTTTTTGGGAGCTCTAGTGTATTACCTATACAAAGCTATACCACTAGTGGTTGTCCTACACCAATACCTGTTTTGGGAGAATCAACTAACTGTTGTCAAAAATACTGATCTGAGTTCTCACATGCTATGAGCTTTGAGCCAAAGTTGTGTGTGTTTCCTGGGTTCCGAAGGCACTTTTTCTGCATTAGGTAGGTGGGGATCATCATACCAGAAAAAAAAAAAACCAACCAAAACAAACCCACCAGGCTGCTTCATTCAGTTCTGCACTTAAACTGTACTGGCCTCATGAGCAGTGCTTCAGCAGAGTTGCTCATCACCGTGTAGATGCATTCTTAGTGATACAAGAATGCCAGAACCCAACCAGGAAATTGTATTATTGATCTAGTGAAATAATATTTCCAGTGGAGTTGTTTTTTTCGTTCATATGCTGTCCAGCTTGACAAGATCTCTGGTTTCTGTAACATTACGATAATACAAGTAATAATCGTTCCACCATTCTGGTGATCTGAGATTCTTTAGGGTGTTTCAGCAAGGTCCTGCCATCAGCCACCCCTCAAAAACAGTTTAAACAGATTACCTGTTTCCTCAGTATCTCTGCTTCATTGCTTTCTAGTTTCAGTTAGGTTAACAAAGGTAGAAATTGTACAGTAGAACATGAAAAGCTAATGGTAATGTAATGAATTTTCTTCCTGATAGCAGCTTCTTTCTTCATTCTACTCACCACAATAATCTAGTACAATAAATAAGTAGAAAATAATTTAGCAGTATTGAACTGACTCTTTTAAGTGGATTGTAAGAGTTTATCGATTTTGTGTTAAGCTGATATTTTAATAGTAGTATTTGGTTGCTGGAGTACTCTTTCAAGTTTGGAAGAATTTTTTTGTTACTTTTGCTCCTTTTTATTACTTAGAATATATGCAGGTTTTTTTTTTTTTAACATTTCTTGTTCTGCTTTGTCAGATCTTCCTGTTAAAAAACAAAAGTGGCAATTATTTTTTTCACAATCCCTTCCCTTTTTTTCTTCCATTTTTGCTCTTGTCCTTAGTTGGATTTAATATTGTGGCCATAGCTGGTTTTAGCTGCTTAATGCTTTAATTTGTTCATGAACAGAGACTGAGCTAACAGCAAATAAAGCTGATTTTATGTTTTGGACTTATTTTTCCCATAGATTGTGAGCTATTTTGATTTTTTTTTCCTTTTCTTCTTCAGTGTGAGTATGCTGTAACATTTTACATATCAGGAACCTAGAAATATAGTTAACTTCCTGTAAACAGAAGTCTGGTTATTTTCTAATGTCCAGGTTGGAATATTCTGGTCTCAGTTATGGTCTTGTGGGCCTACAGGTGTGATTGTTAAAATCAGTATGGTTTTAGAAGTGTCTCCAGTAATTACAACTTCCATGTAGTTGTTACCTTGCAGTAATTATAACTTTCAATTTCTAGAATATATGTTTTTATTCTGTTGGAATTCTATATTTAAGCAATTAAACAAGTTCCGAAGTTGGGTTTTCAACTTCTGTTATCTTCAGTAACATTTTATCAGATCTGTTCTTCAAACTACTAAATGCAGAAATGGAAGTTAAAGGTTTGGCTGTGCATTTATGAAAAACTTGACTTTATGATTGACATCTAAAATTACTTTTCAGACATGTCATTATCTTTTATTTGTAGTACAAGTATGATTGAGGACAGGAGAGTAATTTTGGTCAATTCTTGGAAGGTGTTCATGATGACATCAATGTTACCTTGAGAAGTGGCCAAATAACTCACTAAGGCAGGATAAAAGTGAGATCGGACAGGGTAGCCAGAACAGAGGTAAATCATGTGAAATACTAACAATTAGAAATGTAGAATGTCTAACCCTGTTAAAATCAGAATGTGCTAAAAAAAGTCTTAGAAAAGATTCTCACTAAGATTTGAATGTGAGCAGTTACAAAGAGATGCAGGTCCTGAACGTGATTCTGAGTTGAAGAATCACATTGCTCTATTCTCTATATACTAATAAATAATTAGTTGTGGAAACTAACCCAAAGGAAAATAATGTCAACTAGAAGGCAGCTATTTTAATAAGCTTGGATGGTTGTCTAGAAAAAGAATAAAATTGAGCCTACTGTCCATAGAGAAATTATTTCATCAGTTCCTACTGCTTCCTTGTGATTTTGTTAAACAGCACTAAAAGCAACAACAGTAGAGAAACAAGAAATGCTAATAAAAATTGATATTATTTGCACAACATGCACAGCTTTCCACCTAGACATTTAAGTTCATCATGTTTTGCATCTCCTGTTCCCCCGATTATTATAGTTTATTGTTAGGTTCTGGGCTTTTTAATCAATTCATTCTTTCTGTGTTTGAAAAGCAGCCAGAATAGTGTGGATAATCTTGGAAATTAATGGTACTAGAAGTGAAGTTGTGGTGGATTTTTTAATTTTCTCTGTCCAGCAATATAAATATAGTAGTTGTAGTGGGAATGTTTTATTCTTGATTCTTCTCTCTGGCAAACTTATCAAAAAGAGTCTTTGTTTCTCAACTTTCCAAATGTCCATGTTTCGCTTCAACATTTGACTGAAGAGGTCCAGAACCAATACAAATAGTGAAATACCCACCCCTGCTTAATTAGTTGTTTTTCTGGGGAGTTCACTCAATTGACATTGATGAGTTGCTTTCTTTTGAAGAGTTCTGTAAAGTAATGCTAAGATCAAACCTAATGAAAGTGATTCCCTAACCAATGGCAATAAAATCCTCTAATCTGTGTGAGCTAGGTAGCTGGTTGACAGATCCAACACTGTTAGTTTGGGACTGTTTGATGAACTATCTTGACGTCCAGTGTTAGTAGCCTCGTAGAAATTAACCGAAAGAAGGAATTAATGAAAAGATAAAAATGACCTCTAAAGCTGTGGAGAATAAGGTTATTTATAATACCTTAGAATACCACAAAATTCTAGGAGATTGAAATAAATGTAACATTAGAGGAAGTTTGTCATTATTATTTATGATGTTGAAAATAAGTATTGTGTAATTAACATGCATGTAGTTGCAAAGAACCTGGTTAATATAGTCGAAATTTAAAGAGATGTATACTTCCTGTTTGAATGGCACTGTAAAGTACAGGCCTGTTATAAACAGTTGCTTAATATATCATTCAGCTGAACTGCAAATCTGAGTAGCAGCTGGAACACGACAAATTTAGCATAGCGGTTTGGTTTTCAGTCTCTTAAACATTCATTTCTAGCATGGAGAAACAAAAATGAATTGTTGAAGAGGAAGCACTTCTGATTTTGTTATTGGACTGTTCTTGGTAAATGTGGTATTCTAGTATGTCCATTGTATGCTTTGCTATGTAATTGCAATTCAAGTTCTTACGAAGATATTTCTGAAAGATACAATAAATTAAAATAAAATCCATGCATTAAAGATATGAAAATGGTCAAAATATGGTCTTTATTCAGATCAATGAACAAAAAGCATGATTATTTTAGTAGGGTATAGCAGCGACTGGCACTGTTCTCCCACAAAACCCAACATAAACCTAGACTAGAAATTCTTCTAATTTCTTTTGTGGCAACAGGAATGGGGAATTGGTAAACTCACAAGTGTTCTCTTCAGTACCACTTTTCTTTCTTCTTCTGTCTTTAACCTCCCATTCCACCTCACCCCCCTGCAATTGTTTTTTCTCTGGTTAACATAAGATATTTGTCCTAATAACATCACGGTGTTGGAAGGGCAGAATTTGGATACTCCAGATCAAGGCTGATAGATCTGTTTATGCCGTAAGAGGCAGCATTTTTGCTTTTTTATTAAAGCAGCCACATCAATGACAAGCAAAACAAGGAGTATGATCTAAGTGTATCTTTTTGAGGTGGCTAAATGATACACGTAAAAGTTATTAGATTATTAAAGACTTAGATTATTTTAATTTTTCCCTTGGCTGTGCAACTGGTTTCCCTGTCACAGTCTCATATAACTTTTTTTTTCATGGATTCCTTGTCTATACTCTTTTAAAAACAGTATTCATAATTGAATAATAAATATGGCATACTATTTTGTGTCTTCCATTTGAAAGAATAAAATACATTAGCTAATTTTGGGTAACGTGGTGTTCTGTACAAGGCAGTTCTGTCAGACTGTTTTCTGATATTCATCTAAAACATTATTTATTTTTAGATTACTTATATTGCTTTATACTTGTCTAATGATTTTATTATGCAATTGACTTTAAATTGTCATTAATTTTAACCTTTTAAAATGCACTTTTCTATAATAGATTTATCATTCTGTTATAGACCTTTAAGTGGGTTTTGGGTATCTTTAGAAGAGTAAAGAGCCCTTCAAAAACTTTTAAAAGCTTTATTAGATGGCACTGGCTATTTATTGAGCATTCTGAAAGAGAAGTATTATCAATAAGCCATTTAATAGAGTTAAAATACTTAAAAGCAACTCACATTTTAAGCTGATGCATTAACCTTATGCACTCATCTTTAAAAAAACCCTGTCTTTCTATAAAAGTTAAGCATTGTCATGGTAAGATTTGTTATAAATCTCATTCTTATTGACAATCTAATAAGAGTTTTATGCAAATCATTCAAATTATAGTATTCTGGCACAAATTCTTGTCTGCCTGACATGTCTGCCTGACTGGCTCCTCCCCTTTTTCAATCATGTTTTTCTAGAGAAACTGCTACACATACCCCAAATTTAGAGCAGCTATGTGTTAAAACAAAAGATGTTGCGAGAACTTAAAAGCAGAACTTAAAAAAGAAAGGATCATAGTTAAAATTAAATTGCCCTGCTACTTGTGACATTCCTCCCCCAGTCTCCTTATCTCTTTACAGGAAGAAAAGAAAACTTTTCATCTGTTATTCAGAGCTCGAAGTATATGCTGTAACTGAGTGTCGGTATCATTCAGTATTAAAACACATGATGTACTATTGGATGTATCTGACTTTCACTGGTTCAGGCAGAACGGATGGTAGAGATGTCTTGTTCAGGTTTCCTTAATGTCTTAAAATTGTACATATATTGTTGCAAATTTTAGTATCAATTTAGACACGATAAAATATGTCAAGACAGGGTCTTAATATGTTTGATTTTGTTTTATACTGTTTAAAAAACTTTAAAAACTTGTTACTTAAAAAAAAAAATCTGTTCAGTTCTGATCTTTGTAATGCAGAATGGCAATGCATTGCTTTTTTTCAATGTGTGCACACTCATTCAGTACCACGTTTCTCTCTTCTGTGACCAAAAACATTGCTGATGACCATAATTATTCTTGCTTTCTGCCTGTGGCACAGGATGCTTTTTGGCACTTTTTGTCCTTTCCAGAAAAGGTCTTAAGTATTTATACAGTACTACAGTAGTCTGGGGGGGTGCATGAATATGGCCTTTCTGAATTAAATTTCAATTCCATTGTGGTTTATATCATGCTTGACTAAATTTGATGGTTGAAGTTGTACCTTCTAGTTGTCTTTACCTGTATGTTGTCTGCAGAGGTTCAGAAGTTATTCCGTGTATGGTATTCTGTGTAATATAGACACTCAGTTTCTTATGGAACTTTGTCCTTTTTTCCTCTGACTCAGTGTATACAATGGCTTTCCCATTCCAGCACAGTTTATGCACCCCTAATTGAACAACAGGCAGCATATACTGCAGTTGTATAATTGCAGATTAACTGGGCAGTATGCTTGTGTTGATAATGTGCTTCCAGATGGGATATGTAAAGAGGTTTTTGCCTGTATTCGCATAAGTGGGAGCACTGCTTTGGGTCATTTGTTCCTACTCAGCCACCAATTGATATAAAACTTTCTATAAGTTGATTAGCTTGGAGTTTTTACAATTTGAAAACATGATTTTTCTGATGATTGAATGGTGATCACTGATTCTGCATTGGCTTTCTTCTCTGTGTTATGTGTGTGGGTACGTGCATTCCCTGAAAGACTGCGGCAGTTGTCTTATGTCTGGATCTAAAGCTGATCAGATTACTATCGGTAACTCAGAGGAATAGATCTGCAAAGTGCTTGTATTGGGTTACACCATTATTATTT
Organism: Haliaeetus albicilla; assembly: GCF_947461875.1. NCBI lineage: Eukaryota > Metazoa > Chordata > Aves > Accipitriformes > Accipitridae > Haliaeetus > Haliaeetus albicilla. Next base: position 6,444,358 of record NC_091486.1, read on the forward strand.
TTGTTAGAGACAAACAATCAGCAAGAAAAAAGGAAGCAGGGAGTAGTGGGCAGACCGTTTTGTGCTTCCTACCCCTCCTGGGCCAGCCAGATGGGGCCACCCAAGGAGGATTTCAGTAGGGTCACAGTGCAAGAACCTGAATTTTCATTACATGATCCTGCTGGTGAATCTGCAGGTATCTCTGTCCAGAGCTGCAGACACTGCTGGGAAAATGAACATGCAAGTTGTATAGAATACAAAATGTGGAAACATAGATGACTTGCAACATGTTTGATACATAGCAAATTTGGTTGACACTGAATCCTCAGGACTTAAATGTGATTTGGCAGGTAACCCAAGGATGAACAGACTTTTAAAGAAATCATCTTTCATTTTCAGTTGCTTCTGATCATCCAGGTGTGCTATCAAGATTTTAAAAAATTATAAAAAAAAAAATTTGACATTTTCTACCATCAAAACCTGGTAGAAATAGGAATCTTTCTTTTGGATGCTTGAATAAAACTAGTGTCCTTGGATAGTGCTGTGGCATAATAGAGGAGACTTCGGTGAATGAAATGCTACGAGCACTAGTGAACAAATGTTCCTGGATGTTAGCTTTTGTGACCCTTTATTTGGATCTCAAATCTCCCAAGGTTGAATGATGATGATCAGTTCTGTAATGAATTTAAATTCCTTTGTTACAATCTGAGAAAAATTACGACAGTGCTACAGAACACAAAAAGCTGAACAGAGGTAGTGCCTTCTTTAGGATTGCTTGTGACAATAAAATCCTTCAAACTGGGACGGTTTCACACTATCGTGGAGAACAAATATGGGATTGCAAAATCTGCATGGCCAGATTTTGTACAGAACTTTCAGAAGCATACGCAATTGATTTTTTTTTTCCTGAAATGTGTCTGAATATGAATAGCATAGGCTTTTAAGAAGGTATTATGAAAAGTGCCTTACAGTAAATGTGCACAATTACAAAAGAGGTCTTTTTGCCATTAATACATTCCCATTTATCTTTTAATACTTTTAATTTTGAAAAAAGGCTAGTTAGAGAAAAGTGGTCCTCTCGGGACACTTATCACTGGAAAAAGTCTTTGCTGGAAAAAAGAATTTGCTGGTCAAACCTTCTTTCAAATATGCAGAAATATATAGTGTGCATAGTCATGCAGAATTTGTTATAATTATCTGATTAGTGTAAGTAATTTTGACACTATATCTGCATAAGTGAATTTAAACATGGCCAGGAATGCTCCTGTGCTCTGGACTACAATTATTTATATTAGCAAATGTTGAAATACCCTGAGCAGTGAACCAGCATCCACTGAAGCATTACTTGGTATTGAATACTGCAGAGTTAGGGCACCTTCTTAATCTCTAAGGCACAGCTGTAGAAGGAAAAATGGGGGGGGAGGGGAGGTTATTCCACAAAATTGAATTTGGATGTCCCATATATTAGGCGAATTCTTCATATGATGGGAAAGACTTCCCCCCCTCATTTATTTATTTATTAAATATGGGGTTGACCCTTACTACTTCTTTCTCATTCCATCATTTAAAAAACATGGTACGCAGCATCCACCTGCAAGTAGGCTGAACTGTACCAGTTGGGTCTGCATGTACAGTGCAGCCTATATGCATGTGTGCAGTCAGCATGAATAGCTCAAATTCATTACATTGCTGTCTATATGCAGATAATTATCCTCTACATTTCAAGTTGATTTCCATGAACTCATATCATTATTAAAAGGTCCTTTGGGAAAGAGGATAAGGGACATAAAGCAGATGGAAAACCACAGTGACCTAAGTAGAGATATAGGTTGAGCATTGATGATTATAAAGAAAGAGTGTTTTCTGTTGGTTTGTTGAAAGAAAGATATTCTTTCTCTGGTTTTATCCCAATTTTCCTATGATAAGTAGCAGCCAGATACATAGGTACAGGGGTTTTTTGCCAGCCTGGGTCAGAAGAACTGTTCCCACTTTATACATATACATAAGTTACTACTGTTCCCAGAGAAACATGAAGAATGCAATGCAATAAATATGTTCAGAATATTATTAATTTCCATTATCTAATGGAGAAATAACTTCCTTCCAATAATTCTGTTCAGCCAAAATTAAATTTTCAACAAGAGAACTGATTAAAAATGTGTTATATTCTTCCGAACAGAAACTGTTCATGTTAAATTTTTAATTCTGATACATAGCAAGAAAGAACATATATGAAAATGTTTTACAGGACTGAGATTAAATTAATTGTATTTCTGCAGTTTTCTTTCAAACCCTACTCTATAGTGAACTGCAGTCATATTTTCTTTCTAGGTTTTAAACTGATAATTAATATGGTGACTGAGGAGATTTTTTTTAATTGGAAAGCACTTACAAAACATTTATTGTCTTTGTCTTTCAAGTTTCTAATACGATGATATGGTGAACGCTCTTCAGTTCTGAAACATGCTTCTCGCTTTGATTCATGAATACTCAGAATTTTTAGGCTTTCAGCCATGCTACAGTACCTCTTGTACTCTTTTCTGTTTGAGCTATTAAGCTGGTAGTGTGTTGAGTAGGTATTTTGACAGGCACATTTAGATAAACTGTGATTTTTAACTTAAGGAACAGATGCCTGGATTTCTGAAATTTGGACCCTTGTAGCATCCTTTTAACAGATTTTAAGTACTCTTATCTCATTTTTCCAGGTGCTGCAAGTATAGAAGAATTAAGTGGTTTATCTAAAACTATAAAGTGGTATGAGTCACAGTTTGCAGTTTTAAAACTTCTTGTTCAGCGACAACATGCCTTTTCATGATTCTCTTCTGTACTTATGTATTTTAGGTAATTGTCAAATCTGGACCAGGTACTTTTCTCAGCCTGGCTGTATATGATGATTATATCTTCTGGTCAGATGGAGTGAGGAGAGCTATTCTGCGTTCCAGTAAATATACAGGAGGAGATACAAAAGTTCTTCGTTCTGATATCCCACATCAGCCAATGGGCATTATTGCTGTTGCAAATGATACTAACAGTTGTAAGTTACAAAGCAAGATATACTATTTTGTTAATTCCAATATCATTCATCTGAAGAATTTGACTTAGTTTTAACCAAGTTAAAACATTTCATGGTGTTTCATAAATTATTTTTATTGTGGGAAATGTTAAGAAAAGATGGGATGTAACCTCTTCCCCAAGTAAATAAATATTATTGAATGACCACTTTCTGCTATGGACATTGTGCTCATTTGATGGCACTTAAATCATTTCCTGTCAAATATCAGAAGTTTTGAATGTTGTGGGTTTTTAAAATTAGTATATTCAAGGTAACTCCATTTGTTTATCTTTAGTATGCTAGCATCTGAAGCATGCTGACATTTTCATCTGGCTGATAAAACTTGAATAAATTGCCCATGAATCTGAGATACGGTGATTTTTACTCTCTCAAAGACACTGGCCATTGAAGCAAATTGAATAAAACAGAGTTCATCTTTTATCATTTGTTTTTCAGGTGAGTTATCTCCTTGTGCACAAATGAATGGAGGTTGTCATGATTTATGCCTTCTGACTCCTGACGGACGAGTGAACTGCTCATGTAGAGGGGATAGAATACTGATAGATGATAACAGATGTGTGAGTAAGTAATACTAGCTGACACAATGCTTTTGTATGGTGCGATGCAGTTGGCTATCATAAGCAAAGACAGTTGGCCCAAGCCATTAATTTTATTGCTTCTATGTACTGTAAAAATTGATCAGGCACATTCAGCATATATCAGGCTTTTAACTGGTTTATGTCTTATAAGGCTTTGCGGGGGTTAAAAAGCATTAATACTTGTACTCTCCTTAAATTCCAGTTTAGGTAGTTGTGTTCTATTCAACAGTTCCTACTTGCAATCTGTTTCTGTTGAGTACAAATACTTTCATTTCATGTCCTTAGACATATAAAAAAATTGTAATTTATTAACCAGCTGTTGTATTTAATCTTGTAGAATTGGTCTTTTAGTAATTGGGAAATGTATCACTTTAAGTTGGCAGACTCCTTGGAGACTGGTTTTGTTGGAAAATATTCTGTATTACACTGTCGTCCATTCTCCTCTTCTTGCATCTTCCCATGCTTCCACTGAACCAGTATGTCTCAGTACATAATAACGAAACTATGAGATGACTGTTTCTTCATAGTTCAGAAGTGGTTCAGAATATATGGTCATCCATTGCAGCTTCTTTAGCACACGCTGTCCCTGTGCAGAATTGGTGTTTGTGAACATAAAGTATGTGCTGGTAATTTGGAAGGATGCAATATATGTACACAATCTGCACTCCTCTGGCTCTTCTAATAACTTGGAGAAAATCTCTGTCACTTTGCTAATGCGGTGCCTTAGCAGGAGTTAATTAACTGGAAAGCTTTGGGCTGTTTTCCCAGGGATGACCCACATTCATGATGTGGAACATGACTTTGTGCTTCTCCCCTCAGCAAGTGTAGCTGGCTGGATTTGGAATGGAGGGAAAGCTGGGGAAGAAGCATGCAGTTTGTTATGTCTTTGTTAGTGTCACTATTATAGCTCTTCTGTCACCGTTAGAGACCCCTTCCAAATTTAGGTGGTTTATTGGACCTTTACCTCTGTGGGGCAGAAATCCCAACCCTTAGATCAAGTTTTGCACTTCCACATTTATCTGCCAAGTATGCCTGTTCTGCTGCTTCAGTTCATAGCTTAACCCACCAGCTTTCTCTAAATCCAATTTTTTGATCGTAACAGTAGAGAGACACTATGACATTCAAGAAAAATTATATTTAAGCTTTGTGTATGATTTAGCAAGATTTACCACCCTGCTAGAAGCTTAGACAGTTACCTGCTTCGGACTTTTCTGTGGCAGTCTGTTGCTCCTGGGCGGCCTAACAAGTAGCTTCTCTTCTACTGATACAGAGTCACTTTTAAAATGCTGGTCTGTATATGCAGAGCTGTGCTGGTGTGGGATATGAAGAGATGTAGTCCTTCATTGACATACCTGTACTGGTTATTTTGCAAACCTACTCCTTTGCTAACAGAGTTTATTTTGGTCATGCCACTGATACTTTTTATGCTAGAATGGTATTAGGCTTTCCTGGTACATCTGAATCAACAGTATTCTCATATTGGTATTTTCATAACAGGAAAGAATATTGGTTTTTAATGATCAGTTGAAGAGGAGCAAGAAGTGTGCTTCTGCTAAGGACAGTCTTATTCTCCCTCCCACCATATGCCTTTCACCATCAATAACAGTTGTATAACCGAATGGTGACTGAACTGACTTGCTTGACTGGGAATTAGGATTTGGGGGGTTTAGACCTAGTTTTGGTTGGATCAGTGAGCAGACCTCATTCAGCTTGACACTGCAAGATGACTAGAGCTAGTTAAAGAGAACTCGTGAGAACAGAAGACTGATGAAGTAAAGGGTAGAATTACACCTTTAAGTATTGATGTGATTTTAAATTGGCTCAAGGCATCCTTAGGGCTGGACCCTAGTCCTTTAGAATCAGATTCTTAGGCTTGGCAACTAAGCTACAGAGCTTTGTGAGGAGCCTGTAATTAGTTTTATACCATACCAAGCTAATTGCTTGGTTATCGTATCTAGGATTTTAATCCTAACGTTTCTTTTGCCATGTTTATTTTGGATCCATAGCTTTGCCTTTTGCTTAATTTCCTAAAATATTGCTATTAAGTGAAATCAGATGCATACATTAATTATGCATATAATCAGTGTAATCATAGAGTAGCTACCAACGTATCCCAAACAAATATGTGAATTTATCCTTCACTTTCACACACTTCATAGTTCACCTTCCACCTTTACCTCTGGCTCACACATACATGTTGTTGTTAGTTGTTAACTAAGTATTTACATTGTGCATTACAAAGTCACTGAGATTTCACAGAAAGACGTGGTTCTGTAATTAAACATATAGAAGTATGAGGGTTTAAAGTCATTAAAACTCTTATCCTTCACAACAGGGAATATACAGCTGATCTAGAGTCAAGTTGCAGGAGTAAAGTAGCGTACAACTAACCTGTATTACATTTACAGCTCTTACTCAAAAAATGCTTTGTCTAGCTGTATATTGAGATACAAATAATTTTACAGATGATTTGCAGTGATAAAGATTTCAATTTAAACTGTAACACTGGTTCAGAGTAGCAGACTTTTAGTCTAGTAACAGAATCCGAATCCAGTGATCAGTTGAGGTTGTATGAACAGGAATCTGGTTGTTAATGGTTCAAAGATATTAATTAACACCTTACTACTTTACAGAAAGATATTTTTGTATCTAAAAAATAGATAAAGCCAAACATTTCTGCTTCCTGCAGATGGAATATTACCACCAGGCTTATATAATCACCTTATTTCACCCTCCCACACTGTCAAGTTTTATTGATTTTGATCATTCAAGAGACCTCTTGGGGCTGGAAAATTTCCTTAAGTTCTATTGCCTACCAGTCTGCACTTGATCTTGTGCGTCAGGTCTGTCACTTGCTTAGCTAGCATCCTCCCATCCCTTTACCCGTGAGATAGAGCATGGTAAAGTGCAGGAATTGCTAAAGACTTGGAATTAACTGCTGCCACCTTCTCTGAATCTGGCAACGAATTTTTCCTTCATTGCTAAGGCTGGCAAGAGCCTAATGGATTTTTTTTTTTTTTTTTTTTTTTTTTTACTTCCTCCCAGCAGGGCAGAGACCTCACTGGCTGATAAAGGAGATCAAATTGTAGCAGGTTAAAAGTTTTTCAATACTTGGTAAAGGTTTATATCATAGACATTTCCTACATTAATTAGATTAATTAGAAACTGAGAAAATACAAAGAAGAATTGGAATTCCTAATGTCTGGAGCAGTAAGGAGACAAATCTTTCACTGATCCTCATTTTGCCTTCATTAAATGTAATGGACATTATTCATTTTGTGTAATGATTTGAACTCAATTCATGAATGCAATAGAAGTCCTGGTTTGTCTGGAGGTGGGAAAGAAAGATGGCTGCCGGCATCCCAAAGAGGTTAAAAAAACACAACCAAGATGAAAAACATAACTGCTATTATGGTAGTAAGGTACTACTTTCTTAGTAATAGTTGTGATTTTTACATATCTATCATAATAACTACTGAGATATTTTTATCTATCTACATGTATCTGTCAGGTCTGTCTAGGGCTATATCAGATGACTTACTGAAGTTGAACCTTTCTTAAAGCACTTTTTTTACTTGTTTGTTTACCGTGTTGAGGTAGTGATCAGCAGTGAAAGTGAAAGAGGTTCAGCAGATAAATTCATAGGTCCGCTAATTTATTTTATAATATTATATGGCATTTGTATTTTCCAAAAGCATTATAGCTCTTAAAATTGCTGTTAAGTAAAACTGTGTTTAAATCCTCATCTAGACCATGATGTAATATTCCATCTTCTAAGTTATTTTGTATAATGTTTGCAGAAAACGTTGATCTGAGTTATTAGTTAAAAAAAAGGAAAGACTTAGACATTAAGCGTTGGGGTTGACAAGCACAGGAAGAATGGAAACAAGACAGACTATAGTTTAGCTGTGAGATCAAAAGTTTCTTTCTTCATAACACAGTTGAAACAGATAGTCAATAAAATTGAAAGTTAGCAATTCCAACTGAGAAAAGGAATTAACTGTCCTTTCAAAGTGTAATTAGACTATATAAATTACTGCCAGTCAAGATTCTTGAGATGAAGCTTCAGTAAAATTCAAAGAGGGATTGTATGATTAAATGGGTAATAAGACTACCCAGGCTACTTATTTCTCATCAAAGAAACGGTTTTGAAAGGCATTAAAATGCTTTGTTTCTGAAAGTTGGGGGTTGAAGCAATCGCTACAAGGGTTTCCAGTTACACTTTAACCGAGGGCAGATTATACTATACATACATTTTGATTATTTTTTTTTCTTCCGCATCTCTTTCTAAAGATTGCAGTCTAAGATGCTGAACTAGATGAACTACAAATGTAATTGAGAATGAATTCTCCTAAGATCTAAGTTCTTACAGTGCTAAAAAATGGGGGGAAAGAGAGAAAAATAATTGCTGCGATAAACTTGATTAAAATTTAAAGGATTGTATGAATCATATTCAAGATCAGATCTCACCTTGTCCAGCACCTATATTTTCAGCACTTATTTTCTATTTTTCTTCATGCTTGAATCAAATCAAGAAATGTTTTCAATTTGTATTGGCTTGACTTTTGCACGTAGCAGGCATTGTTTCTTCCTGAATTCGTGCTGAAGTAATTATAATGGAAAGAAGAAAAAAGCATAATAATTAGGTATCATTTCCCTATTCTTCCTCTTGAGTTTTCCTATATTCTTCTTCTTTCTCTCAAGTTTGGTATTTTGTTTAGAACCATACACATGAAGCAAATGTATGTACTATCATGAACTTCATGACCAAATTGTTCTGTGTCAATGTTGTGACACTTTTTTAGTTTCTAACTGAACTAATAGAAAATCTATATGCAAGAGAAAGCAGGAGTAAAAATATTAAACGAACAGCTTGTTCTCTTCTAAAATAATTGGTAAGACATCCACTTTAAGGAGGTGAGAACACAAAAAGTTTACATGTCTACCAATGATTTTTTGTGATTAAAAAGAAATAAGTAAAGTAGAAACAGCAGGTTGTCTTCATTGGGTGTTAGGATGGATCTTCAACATTGGATGTAGTACATTAATGCCGGTACCTGTGTACACACTGAGCAGCTGCACAGTGCCACAAAACAGAATTGAGAGTTCAAATTAACTGCTAGGTAATGGTAAGTGTTTACTTCTTGCTTTTGGATGTGCTGTGTTGAAGAGATTTTTTTTTTTTAAACATCTGTTAAGAAACGGTTGCATACAAGCTGGGGTTGTGGAGAGGCATGTGTGGGTAGAGGATAGCTGAGCACAGTAGCTGCAAAGCCACCATCTTATCAGAATCACTGCCTTTAAGTTGCTTCGCTACATGTTCCCTCTTGGATATTTGGCTATGTCTTTTTCTTTTACAGGCTCTCTCTTACTGTGGTTTGGAATTCACCCCAACAAAGTTTCTGAAAATTGTTTGCTATTTAGATATCAGTCCTCAATCCTGCATAATATCAACAAATTTACAGAGAAGTATAGCAGTCTTGCAGGCCACCACTCTGTAGAAGCTTTTAAGTTCTGATGCCATATTGGGGGTTTTTTGTACTTAGGTTTTCAGCAACTGCGTAGGAGATATTTTAAATGCATCAATTTCTCATTTTCACTAAGTGTAAAAGCTATTAAAAATTACATGTTCATATGTTTTATTTTTAGCTAAAAATTCTACTTGCAACATTTATTCTGAGTTTGAATGTGGAAATGGTGAATGCATTGATTATCAGCTGACTTGTGATGGCATTGCTCATTGTAAGGACAAGTCTGATGAAAAACTTTTCTACTGTGGTAAGTATTTCCAGATGTTTCACCTTCACATTCTTACTTCGGTTATACATGCTTATATTGGTTCCTCTGTGACTTTCCTACTTATTCATACCAACTGCTCACCAAGATGCACAAGAAGAAAATGCCAACTCGCACATTAAAGAACCCCTGACGTTCTATGGATAGAATTACTTATACCTGAACATATTTTCCTTGCAAGCTTCATGTATTAGCTGACTTATATTTAATAAAAAGCATCTCAAATATTCTCATATTTCTGTCTCTAAAACAAGAATAAGGCAAAATACAGCTAGCTGCTTTTTCAAAGATGAAAAATTGAGTTTTTTCAGCTTTAATTAGGAATTTTGATTTAGTTTTCCATATTTAATAAGATTTTCTCTGATTGTGAATACAAAACACTAAAATAGAAGAATTATGAAATACAAAAATGGCTGTGTAATAGATATCTTTCCACACAGTTTGCTGTTTAACTTAATAATACTATTATAATTCACACCAATCAGTCGGCATCTTGCAACAAGTTAGACTCATTACTTTCATAAATTTCCCAAGAGATTCTACCCTTATCTGGGTTTTTTTTCCCTAATAATCACTGAGTGAATCATTTCCAGGTTTTTTGTGTCCAACTGAGTTTGCCTGCTGCAGTGTCTAAAACACTACTGTTCAAATAATTTTCCTAAATCACTGAGTCACCTTAGTGAATTCATGTATCCTGCACATTAAGTGAAATCTTCTTGTTACCTGTGTGCCTGTAACTCTTGGTCTTTGTCTTGGTCTGTATAGCCATATCTCAGCCTTGGTACCTCTTCTGTTTTCCACATGAACAATTTCATGTCATTTCAAACCCACCCATTACGTTTATACCTGCCACCTCTGTAGTTTTATTAAAATGTCTGCTTTAAGTCCTGGAGTTCACCTCTGCCATTTTAATAGCCATGGTTGATACTGGAAAAAAGAAATGAAATAGCGCTCTCCCCTTTTTTTTTTTTTCCTTACAAAGATTAACACCAGCAATCTGAGTATAGCAAGCGATACTATGTCATTTTTGTTCTTCTTTCAACTTCAATTTTTGTCCTGTTAACTTTCAGCCATCTGAGACATCTGTGTGATAATTGCTTTGATCATGTCATGTAAAACTAATAGTAACATTCCATCAGATCAACTACATGTAGATAACTAAGGAGGGTGGCTTGTTTGAATCTGAAAAAAAATAACACATCAGACAAGGAAATAAGAATCTGGAATATAAAAAACACTGCTAGTTACCGGCGGGAAGGGCCCTTGAATTAC